>NC_000073.6:105356323-105596323 GCF_000001635.26 Mus musculus
AGCTAGAGAAAGTACCCAAGGAGCTAAAGGGATCTGCAACCCTATAGGTGGATCAACATTATGAACTAACCAGTACCCCGGAGCTCTTGACTCTAGCTGCATATGTATCAAAAGATGGCCTAGTCGGCCATCACTGGAAAGAGAGGCCCATTGGACACACAAACTTTATATGCCCCAGAACAGGGGAACGCCAGGGCCAAAAAGGGGGAGTGGGCAGGTAGGGGAGTGGGTGTGGGTGGGTATGGGGGACTTTTGGTATAGCATTGGAAATGTAAATGAACTAAATACCTAATAAAAAATGGAAAAAAAAAAAAAAAAAAAAAAAAAAAAAAAAAGGGGGAGTGGGTGGATAGGGGAGTGGGGGTGGGTGGGTATGGAGGACTTTTGGTATAGCATTGGAAATGTAAATGAGCTAAATACCTAATAAAAAATGGAAAAAAAATAATAGGCCTTTAAAAGAAGTTAATGAAACTAACTCAACAGAATTAGGTGACAAAATGTGCATCCTTCATTGTAGCTTTATTGGTGATGAAGTAGCGGTTGTTCAAGGGCTTTCACATGAAGATCCTTCTCATATTTCATTCGCTACGGTGAGTAAGGTATGATTCTTTCATGTTACTTGCCCCTCTCTCCTGGAAAAGCAGTTTTGCCAGGTTTACTGCAAAAATATTACTGTGCAGAAGGGATTACCAGTCTCTGGTGGCTTGCAGGGCTATGGTCACTGAGCTTCATATTTCCAGAATGAGAAAACACTGTCCAGTCTTCATTATGATTTTGTGATAAATGGGTACATTTTTAAAATTCTGAACAACATGTGAATAAAGGTATGTATATACAAATGTGTATATATTATATATAAAACCACTTGGAAAATGTTTGTCCAACTCTATTTTTAGAGGTGTGCAAGGATGCAATATACGAAAGTTCGGTCTTCTATAACTGCTGCATAGGGGACTTTGTGGCCCTGTGCACTAATGGGTCTAAGTTTCGGCAGCCAGGACCATCCATACCCACGTGAGTGTGTGGGCACTTCAAGACATAAACTGAAACAATTCACTCAGCTGTCTGAGCAGCAGTGTTTCATAGGAAAAGAAAACAAATCTATCTTGTATCGTCTCACCACATAAAGGCTTCTTCTCTTTGAAATAAAGTAAAAAGAGTTCCTCAGAAAGAAAAAGTTATATCTATTGACCTGAAGGTCTGAAATGTGTTCTTGTCAAGTCCCTAAGAGTAGTGCTTGCTATAAAGACAGCAGTCATTAATATTCACAGCCTGAGTGAGAGGAGGGCATGTAAGATATTAACAGAAATATCTTAGGCATAGAGGAGCTGCTCATACAAGGACGAGATGGAAAGAGATTGTTATTAATTTGGTCTTTATATGCCTTTATTTTTATTTAATAAGCAGTTGTGAAATCTGTGTTAAGAGGAGACAATAAATAAACAACATTTTTAAATATTTTTGGATGATTTAAAAGCAAACAACCTAGCAAAATACAAAGGAAACACTGAACAGCAAGAACGGGACCAGAGGACAGCCTGGCTACAGTTACGATCGGATAATAAGAGATTTTAAACTCAGGCAAACCAAGCTTATTCTCATGGACCTCAGTGAAGAAAAGTGAGAAAAGGAAGTGGGAAGGTTCTGTGACAAAAGACTCAACACAAAAGCAATCGCAGACAGAGGAAGGTAGCTGAAGGAACTCAGGACTGCCTGTCCTCAGGCACCACGCAACTCTGTGACTCTGTACCCGCCCGTCAGAACTGGAAAAGGACAGCTTGGCCCGTGGGGAAGTGGAAGAAGCAGGGTGGAAAAGATGTGCATTTAGTAGTGTGAAAACAGAGAAAATTGACATTTTCAATGCCTCTTACCCAGCACCGACCCCCATGCTTTCAGGACAGCCAGTTCTGCAGAATGTCTACACTGTTCAGTACTCAAGGAAAGGAGGTGATAAGAGATTCTAGACAGGGAATTGGGGGTACTGCATAGAATTTTAGAAAAGCTAGAAGATATATCTGTTTGCCTTCAACAGGGAGAATTTCATCAAATTCAAAAGAGAATTCCGGAGTGCAGGCAGAAAGTGCAAGTGTCTCATAGACAGGAACTATAATATAGAAGATTCTTTAAGTATAATTTGAGCGGATGTGAGCATTGTCAAGTAAATACAGAAGACAGAAGATAAGCCATTTATTTGCCTACTGATTTCAAGCAAAGCACTTGGGGTTGCTCCTTCAATCTCAAACAGAGTGGTGTTCTGAGGAAAGGAAGTGCAAGCTGGGGAGAAATGAGATTATTCCAGGAACACATGATGAGGCCCAAGCTGATTCCGTTTTATTAAGTTCACATAACCCTGAAACATGCTGTCATTAAGAGAATCCATTCTGGACTCATACTGACCTAAATTTAAATTCGGATTCATTAGATGTTTGGTTGTGATAAGTAAGCTACTCATTCATCAGTCGTATCGGACATAATGTAGAAATCACGGCATCTAGTTCCCCACTAAGATGATATACGTACAAATGCTTAGCTTATACCTGACTCAGGAAGTGACTGATATCTCATGACCTGAAGGTTGTTGAGAGTGAACAACCTCAGGGGAGGAAAACACATAATAAAGCATATACAAAAAGCATATGTCCTACATGTGCTTTTATTAAGATTTAGATTTCCTTCAAGATAAATGAGACTACAAATAAAATTAAAAGACATCAGCCTGGGATGTTATATTTCTAATGTAAAATAAAGAGTTGCTGTCTAGAATACTTACAACCATCGACATACTTACACAGGAAGGAAAACAGCTGGCTAGAAAAACAGCCCAAAGAAATGACTGGGGGATTTCCAATAGAGAAGTCATAGATAACCAATAAAGGCATGTAAAATGTATATTAAAACAAAGTAATATTATTATAGTCATAAAAATATCAGTCTAATAATATAAAGTTATCAGTAGTATTTAAAAAAATAAGATCTTGCATAAAGTTGTTAAGGAGACACCAAATTAGAACAATTTTGAGAACAATTTTACAGTATTCTGCAAAAGAAGAAATGTGCATTATCTTAAAATCTACAATTCCACATAAAGATATATGCTCTAGAGAAAGACATAAGAAATTTTCACATCTCTATTTATAAAGAAGATGTGTACAAAGTTGTTAATAATAGTATACATAGAAAAACAGACAGTAGAAATTTTAAATACATTTTAAAATACATATTTGGTGTAGTCATAAGCTATAAAGCTCTATAGTGATTTAAATGAGTGATAAAAACATGCTTATCTGTATAATCATCACTCAAAAACATAATTTCTACATATAATAGTGATTACTTCATATAAGTATATAAAAGCTTCAACATCCTTAATCATCAGGGAAATGCAAATCAAAACAACCCTGAGATTCCACCTCACACCAGTGAGAATGGCTAAGATCAAAAATTCAGGTGACAGCAGATGCTGGCGAGGATGTGGAGAAAGAGGAACACTCCTCCATTGTTGGTGGAATTGCAGGCTTGTACAACCACTCTGGAAATCAGTCTGGCGGTTCCTCAGAAAATTGGACATAGTACTACCGGAGGATCCAGCAATACCTCTCCTGGGCATATATCCAGAAGATGCCCCAACTGGTAAGAAGGACACATGCTCCACTATGTTCATAGCAGCCTTATTTATAATAGCCAGAAACTGGAAAGAACCCAGATGCCCCTCAACAGAGGAATGGATACAGAAAATGTGGTACATCTACACAATGGAGTACTACTCAGCTATTAAAAAGAATGAATTTATGAAATTCCTAGCCAAATGGATGGACCTGGAGAGCATCATCCTGAGTGAGGTAACACAATCACAAAGGAACTCACACAATATGTACTCACTGATAAGTGGATACTAGCCCAAAACCTAGGATACCCAAGATATAAGATACAATTTCCTAAACACATGAAACTCAAGAAAAATGAAGACTGAAGTGTGGACACTATGCCCCTCCTTAGAAGTGGGAACAAAACACCCTTGGAAGGAGTTACAGAGACAAAGTTTGGAGCTGAGATGAAAGGATGGACCATGTAGAGACTGCCTTATCCAGGGATCCACCCCATAATCAGCATCCAAACGCTGACACCATTGCATATACTAGCAAGATTTTATCGAAAGGACCCAGATGTAGCTGTCTCTTGTGAGACTATGCCGGGGCCTAGCAAACACAGAAGTGGATGCTCACAGTCAGCTAATGGATGGATCACAGGGCTCCCAATGGAGGAGCTAGAGAAAGTACCCAAGGAGCTAAAGGGATCTTCAACCCTATAGGTGGAACAACATTATGAACTAACCAGTACCCCTGAGCTCTTGACTCTAGCTGCATATGTATCAAAAGATGGCCTAGTCGGCCATCACTGGAAAGAGAGGCCCATTGGACACGCAGACTTTGTGTGCCCCGGTACAGGGGAACACCAGGGCCAAAGGGGGGGAGTGGGTGGGTAGGGGAGTGGGGGTGGGTGGGTAAGGGGGACTTTTGGTATAGCATTGGAAATGTAAATGAGCTAAATACCTAATAAAAAATGGAAAAAAAAAAAGTATATAAAAGCAGCAACTAAAAAAAGCATTAAAACTTCATAATAGTTTTAACATGAGAGAATAGGACATTATAAGGGTTAAAAAGACTTTAATATCTGTAGATGTTATTGGCTGTGTTAAAAATATCTAAAAGCAAGTGAGATAAAACATTAACAATTGGCAATGTAGGGCTTATTGATACTTCTGCATATTTTTTCTTGGTCATTTATATCTTGGTCGTTTCTAAGATAAATGTATAAATTTTAAAAAATAAAATACAAAAACACACGAGACAAGAGGATCAGTAATGAGACTTCGACAATATTCCAGAATAGGCATGAGACATAAAAAGGACATGCTCCAGTGGTGACAGGGATCTCAGACACATAGGTCCTAATGAGATGGCCTGGGTGGCTCTTTGAGTGTATATCCAGGCTGCTGTGATAAAGTACCACAGACTTTGTGGCTTAAACAACAGGCATTTCTATCTCACACTTCTAGGGTCTGAGAAGTCCAAAATCAAGGAGCCTGCTGAGGAGGCTCCTAGTGGGAGCTCTGTCCTTGATTTAGAGTCAGCTTGCTGCTTTCTTGCTGGTCCCACATAAGATGTGAAAAGATCAGAAGAGAACAAGCTCACTCTTCTGATTCTTGTGAGAACACTTATCTCATTCCAAGTGTCTCCTGGTCTCAGCTTAGCCTAATCATCTCCCAAAGACCCATCTTCCAATATCACAGTGGGGGTTGGTGCAACAGATGAATCGAGGGCATAAATGTACATTCCCCAATAAACATAAGAAGTCTATTTATCCATCTACAGTACTGTGCTTGGCATATGATGAATTTTTAATATTTGATGAATTCTGTGTCTAGCATTAGTAGCGTTCCTGCTTATAAGTCACCTATACAGTGAGTTAAGAGGGAAGGAGATTCTGGTGGGAACAGTAAAAGTACTGTCCAGTACCTCAGAGAAATCTTGTCTGTTGTTTTGCAACAGTCTCACTCTACAGCTCAGGCTAGCATTAAACTAACAGTAATCCCATGCTCCTGCTTTCCAAGTGCTACCACTACATGCATGAGTCACCATGCCTGGGTGGGAAGTGATTTCTTGACGGCCTCAGCCAAACTCCAATAAAAGGAGTCACTTCAGGACCCTTCTTCTAAAAGCTAAAGAACCTTTACAAGAACCCATATCTCCTATAAGCTTTTAGAGACACCCCAGTACAAGTCTATGTTTTCAGTTAATAATAGTATAAATAATAAATGGATAAATAATCAATCCTCTTCTGTGCCTCTACTGGAAAGAAAAGAATATTCTGTATGTTAAAGGGGTTCCTTGGTGCTGTAACCCAGTCTCACAGGTACAGTTTGCACCAGGAGACTGTGGCATCAGCATGCAGGATAATGTCACTAGTTAAATATGGTCAAAGATGGTGTCAGCCTCGGAATTCTACAATTAGAAAGGACAATTCTATTGCAGAGGAAGAAAAAGTATATAGGGAGAGTAGGTAATACACAAGGTTGGCTAAGCTAGACATGGCAGGGGCAGGCTATGGTAGCACACAACAGTAATCCCAGCTACTCAAGAAGCTGAGGCAGTAGGATCTTTAGTCAGAGGCCATCTTATGTTATATAGTGAGTTCTAGTACTAGTTGGGCAAATTACTGAGTTCATATCTCAAGAAAAAAATAATAAGGGACTAGGAATATAGCTCATTGGTAGATAACTTGCCTAGCGCATGCATGAGTTCTAGTTTCAACCCCCCAGTAAGGCAAAAAATACATACAAACATACATACATACAAACATACATACTAGACACTACCTATTCTACACTCCTAACAAACTTGATTTCCACAGGATCCCACTGTAAAGAAGATGGAGAATAAATAGCTCCTTTTTCAAATCAGTGCCCTCAGGCCAAGCACATCTACTACTCCAGGGAGTAGAGATTGGCAGTGTCCTGTGGTTTATAGACTATGTTAAGGACCTTCACAAGCAAGGGTTGGAAGGCTGGAGATGGTGGGGTGATTGATGCTAGAAGACAGAATGGGTGTGGTGATTCCATGATCTTTCCACATTCCCATATGGTAATGCCACCTGACCTTACAAGATCCTTTCTCTTCTCTGGATTTAGGATAAGATGAAGGTTCAACTACTATGATGCTGCTAGGTCTGCAGGTATCTCATACTGACCTGGTAATTGTGATTTGGTATTTCAGAGTTACTTAGGATTCTCTAAGAGGATTCAGTGTTGAGTGGCACCAATAAAACCAAAGTTTTCTGAAATGTAATCTACTGTATAAATGAGTAATGTGTGTAGTGTTTACAGACAATTTAAAGTAAAACAAACACAGAAGAGGTCCATGTGGAAACATGCTGATATCTGACAACCCTGTCTATGGAAAATGATGTTGGAAGCTATATTAGTCTAAGTAAGAGAGTCAGAGTCAATCTCAAAACAGAGCCTCCCCTATCCTATTTTTCTATGCCAGTCTTGAAGCAACTGGGGATAAATGTCCTCTTCTCTACAGGGGTCTTGGCGAACAGCAAGACTGGAGTAACAATCTCTGTAAGGCAAGAAGAGAATCTCGTTCAACACAGCTCAGTAGCTGGTATTGGTTAAAACTTCTAGAGTCTGGGATTGCAAGCTTGTACAACCACTCTGGAAATCAGTCTGGCGGTTCCTCAGAAAATTGGACATAGTACTACTGGAGAGTCCCGCAATACCTCTCCTGGGCATATATCCAGATGTCCCAACCGGTAAGAAGGACACATGCTCCACTATGTTCATAGCAGCCTTATTTATAATAGCCAGAAGCTGGAAAGAACCCAGATGCCCCTCAACAGAGGAATGGATACAAAAAATGTGGTACATTTACACAATGGAGTACTACTCACCTATTAAAAAGAATGAATTTATGAAATTCCTAGGCAAATGGTTGGACCTGGAGGGCATCATCCTGAGTGAGGTAACACAATCACAAAAGAACTCAAATGATATGTACTCACTGATAAGTGGATATTAGCCCAGAAACTTAGTATACCCGAGATATAAGAGACAATTTGTAAAACACATGAAACTGAAGAAGAACGAAGACCAAAGTGTGGACACTTTGCCCCTTAGAATTGGAAACAATCACCCATGGAAGGAGTTACAGAGACAAAGTTTGGAGCTGAGACAAAAGGATGGACCATCTAGAGACTGCCATATCCAGGGATCCATCCCATAATTAGCCTCCAAACGATGACACCATTGCATACACTAGCAAGCGTTTGCTGAAAGGACTCAGATATAGCTGTCTCTTGTGAGACTAGGCCGGGGCCTAGCAAACACATAAGTGGATGTTCACAGTCAGCTATTGGATGGATCACAGGGCTCCCAATGGAGGAGCTAGAGAAAGTATCCAAGGAGCTAAAGAGATCTGCAACCCTGTAGGTGCAACAACATTATGAACTAACCAGTACCCCGGAGCTCTTGACTCTAGCTGCATATGTATCAAAAGATGGCCTAGTCGGCCATCACTGGAAAGAGAGGCCCATTGGACATGCAAACTTTATATGCCCCAGTACAGGGGAATGCCAGGGCCAAAAAGTGGGAATGGGTGGGTAGGGTGGAGGGTATGGGGGACTTTTGGGATAGCATTGGAAATGTAATTGAGGAAAATACATAATAAAAAAAATATATTAAAAAAAAAACTTCTAGAGTCTGGTACCAGGCTGTTTATTTTAGGTATGTTTAAGTATAGTACAATTTGGGGAAAACTTTCCTGGTGTAACACAATCTCATGTGAACAAGGAAGCATAATTACATAGAAACTCTTCT
Source organism: Mus musculus (assembly GCF_000001635.26). NCBI lineage: Eukaryota > Metazoa > Chordata > Mammalia > Rodentia > Muridae > Mus > Mus musculus. The sequence continues at coordinate 105,364,701 of NC_000073.6, forward strand.
TAAAGAACATGTCACTTCTTCCATGAAGATGGGTTCTAAAGATAAGTCCAAGTGTTAAGGACTAGGAGTATGGTCTCGGTCATAGAGATAGCACAGAAGTTACCTAGGTTATAGCTACCTCTGGTCCTGCTTGTGGAAACTTGGAGGAGCCTCTGGCCATATAGATAGTTCAGAGGTCATCTAGACTTTTAGCCAACTCTGGTTCAGGTTGTGGAAGCTTGTGGCCTGGCCATACAGATAGCCCAGGGGTTACCTAGGCCATTAGTCACTTCCATCCCAATTCCTCTAGGCAGGAAACGGCTTGTCTATCTTCTCCTTTAAAAGGACAACCCAATGTGCTTAACATCTCTCATCTCCCCAGTGCTCTCTGTGAGCACAATGGCATCTGTATTCCCAACACTTTTTTCCTGCCACTTCCCACAAACCTGGGAGGCTTCACATCCTCCTATGGGAAGCAGACCCTATCATAGCAGTCCTATAAAGCCATGGACATGTCAAATCTCCATCTTAAGTCAGGTGACCCCAACATGCACTCAGAGAACTTCTATAAAGATGATCTAGGGTCTAGAACACCAAAAATAGAATTTTCTAAACACAAATCTCCTGGTACATCTTGTAAACTCAAAATTATCAGGTTTCCAAGAACTCGATTACCTCAATTCTAGATTGTTGTATCTAAGAGATCTGTGATTTATCTTAGGAGTCATCCCTAATAGACAGCCAAAAACCTCTGAATCTCTTGAAGCCAAAAGCATTTTTCTCCAACTCCCTCCATAGCTGTCCTAGTACAGTTCCTAGCTCCTGAGCACTCCCCTCCTTCCTCAAGCAATTACCACCCACAGCTTGATTACGTCAAACTGCATCAAAACCAAAGCCCCCTGAATTATCTGTCCCAGGAACAAGCACCCACTGCCCCTAGCTAATCTACTAAACTTCTGTGCACATGCTAAATTTCAGCTGAAGTACTTACTGTAAGTACATTAAGGCCAAACTATTTGAGTTTGTGTACTAACTTTGCTGTGTACTAACTTTGCTGTTGGTTGTGGCTATTGGCAGGTTATTTCATCTTGTGTCTTAGGGTGTATGTTTATTTTGTTTTGCTTTGTTTTATAAAACAAAGAAAGAATCATACTTACTTTAAAATCTGTTCAGAGGTGAGGGCTTAGTTCAGTACATAAACTCCTGGAGAGCAGCAGGTCTTGTGGTCCCTTCATCTTCCCCCATGTGGCAAAAGACCAGGAACAAAAAGGGCTCAGTCAGTTCTGCTACAGTGCTGGTCTTGAAATGCAAATTTGTCCAAACACAGCTGACATATTAGGAAACTGAGCAGTGAGTTTTATACTCATAAGTGATTCTGCATTTTAGAGACTAGATAGCCACAAAAAAACTTCACCCAGATGATCCTGGCTGAGCACAAAAAGTCAGCATATATTCTTCTTCAAACATCTGTCAGGGGCCTCAGCTTATCCCTATAACTTTCAACATAATTTTGACAGGCTTTCTATGAAACCAAGTTTTTTTTCTCCAGATATAGTATTTGCACTTTCTAACCATATAATACCCCCCCCAAAAAATCTACTGTGGGTTATTTTTGCATGTGTTATGTGTGTGTCTGCATGTGGAGGCCAGAGGTTGACATCCTCACCCATTCTCCATTTATTTATGGAAGCAGGGTCTCTTGCTAAGCCTAGATATACTCTAGGCTAGCTAACTTGTTCCAGGGACCTCCTGTCTCTGTTTCCTAATTGCTGGGATTTCAGGTGGCCCACCACATCCACTTGGCTTTTATGTAGGTGCCAAGGATCCAAGTTCAGTCTTCACACTTGTGTGGCAAGTACTTTATCCAATGAGTTATCTCCTTGGCCCCCATTCCTACCATTTTTAATATGTGTTACTGATATTTTGGGGTGCTGCATCACTGATATCTTGGAATATAATAATGCTGACTATTTCCATTTTTCCAATAATCCCAGTGTTTTTTACTGTGATTTTTTAATTCTGTGGTTATTTAAGGATGCCTTTTTATAGCAAATAAAAAAGCAAAAAACAAACAACAACAACAACAAACCCTGCATTGAGTAGTCTTCTGGTTGATGGTGAATAGTACTTTCTCTTCTCCATGGATACCTAACTCCTTAAACTGTAGTAACAAGTGTGCCTGTCATCCTAGGCTTTGAGGCTAACAGATCTGTTCACATTTGAAAGTCGTAAATGTTCAATCACAACCTAGACACGCATGCTAGACAATATGAAGCTGTGAAGACAACATGGTTAGGAGAAGCAATGCTTGCTCTGCACTTCTACTCGAGTGAGGAGAGGCAAAAGTTATTAGAGTGGAGCAGACGCCGTCATAGAATGACACAAGTTCTCTCCAGATACAAAAGACCTTCCAGAGGAAGTGTTCCTCAGAATTTTCCACGGTTTTCCTTCCATGTCTCCTCTCCTTTCTCTTTATTGAGCATGCTGAGTCTGTGAGCACTGAGCAAGAATACAGTACAAAAAAGAGTTAATGTGGCACAGGTGGATGGAATAAGGGCCCTGAGGGATGCAGGCAGAACAGCTCATAAAAAGGCCCAAGAGGCATTGGTCAAGGTGAAGAGCGACTGCCAGCACTCAGGGCTTAGGGTAGCTCTGTAGTCAAGTCTTCCGCTGGTTTTGTCTTCATTCAAAATTTAAGCTTCTACCGGGGTTAGAAACTTGCAGGGACTCCCTCTACTCATCGTGCCTCCTCCATCAGAGGTGTTTCTTCATATACTCAGTACTCTGGGATTTCTACCACTTCCTCCTTCAGTCGCCTTACCTCTGAGGCAGTCCAGGACTCCAGTTGGAACCCCCTTCAGAATCCAGAATGAAAGGATACCAAGAAGAAATGTTTCCTGTCTTGCTGCCATCTCTCTCTCTCCATTGCTCCCTACTCACAACTTCTCTCTGCCTGATGTTCAAGATTACAACTTCAGCACCAAATGCAGAATAATGTAAGCATCCCTTGGGCCTATCAAATTTCTCCTGTCATTTCAGGCTCCCAGATTCACTCCAGACCCTACTTTGTGCCATTATAGTTTCTCCCTGTCTTTCTATACTGCCTCCTCCTTGCTTCCTAGTGTATTGATACCCCAATTATTAATTCAAGTAAATACTTAAGATCATTGTGTCTATCCCTATTACAGAATCAAAATCATAGAGGTTTAAAGACCCTCCCAAAAATAGTCAAGATGAGATAAGATGGTCCTCACCCCACACCAGTTTTCTCCCCAAATACAGAGACCAAGACTGTCCTTGGACTCTGAGGGAAAAGGCAGTCATAGCTCTATCTCCTCAGATGACCTCATATGGGAGGACTCTGACTGTAGCAGCCACCTCATCAGTCACCCATTTCCTTAACCTTTCCTTTCTACCCCTGCCTCTGCTCTCCTTCTAACACTCATGGATAACTAGGAGCAAAAGATTATCCTATGACCTAATTATGGTCATGAAATAATTACCAATCAAACCCCTGTCTCAAGCAAAGATCATTATGCTCCTGTAATATTCCAGGCCCTTCACCAGTTCATGGATGGGTTTGCAGCACTGTAACATGCTCAGAATCTCTCCGCCACTTGTTCTTCCCCTATCAGGAACAATATCCCCATGAGACCCAAACTTCATCCTTACAGAATGGCAGAAAGTTCGCAGTCCAATTCTACCTTCCAACACCCAGCTTTCTTTATATTGACTGGCATCCCAGCATTGGGAGATGGCCAGGCCTGGCTGTCCCTAGTGTTTGGGCTCATGTATCTGCTGGCCCTACTAGGCAATGCAACACTCCTGACAGTAATCCGAATAGACTCTACATTGCACCAACCCATGTTTCTACTCCTGGCCACTCTGGCAGCTACTGACCTGGGCTTAGCCACATCTATAGCCCCAGAGTTGCTGGCTGTGCTGTGGCTTGGACCCCAACCTGTACAATACACTGCCTGCCTAATCCAGATGTTCTTTGTCCATGCACTGACTGCTATGGAATCTGGTGTGCTTTTGGCCATGGCCTGTGATCGGGCTGTGGCAGTGGGGCGTCCACTACACTACCCTATCTTGGTAACTAAAGCCCGTGTGGGCTATGCAGTCCTGGCACTGACACTGAAAGTCCTGGCTGTTATAGTGCCTTTCCCTCTGCTGGTAGTACGATTTAAGCACTTTCATGCCAAGATCATACACCATGCCTATTGTGCACACATGGCAGTTGTAGAGCTGGTAGTTGGTAACACATGGGTCAACAACATGTATGGGCTAGCACTTTCACTGGCTGTGTCTGGTGTAGATATTCTGGGCATTGCTGGATCTTATGGGCTCATTGCCCATGCAGTACTTCGGCTACCTACCCAGGAGGCCCGAGTAAAGGCCTTTGGTACATGTAGTTCTCACATCTGTGTCATCCTGGCCTTCTATGTGCCTGGTCTCTTCTCCTTCCTCACCCATCGCTTTGGTCGTCACACTGTCCCAAAGCCAGTGCATATCCTTCTGTCCATCATCTATTTGCTGCTGCCACCTGCCCTCAACCCCCTCATCTATGGGGTCCGCACCAAGCAGATTAGGGACCGATTCTTAGAAATGTTCAAATTCAGAAAAAAGCAGTTTTAATACACCTTGAAGTAAACAGGGTAGGGGAACTCCCTTGGAACAAAACCTGGAGTCTGGGAATGTGGATTATGTTGTCATTGTCCTATATGCATAGTACTTTGATGACTCAAAGGTATTTTCTGTGACACCCTTAGTATGTATATCACTGGCACCTCTAAACTTTGGCCTAGCCAGCCTTATCTCTTACTGGAAAGGAGGCAAAAGCAGGGGCTGCACATTACCATGCAGGTAAAATAAGGAGATGAAGGAACTAGATGAAATATAGTCTATTGGAGAATTTCCCTCTCCTGCCCAACCCTATCATTTCAACCCAAGTCTCACTCTGCTTCTTAGATGTGTAGACAACTTCTTGTCTGGAGTTACATCCTTCTCTGTACCTGGAGCCAGATTCTATTTTCAGCCTGTTCCAGAGATGTTATACAAACTTATACTCCATATTTTAAGAATCTGAAAAATGTACCCTATAGAGCCAATTGAGCCAGCATATAAGACTTAAGATATTCCCAATCAAAGAATTGTCTTGGTCTCATGTGCAATTACTACTTTATCTTCCTTTAGTTCCAATAAAGACTCCCAAAGCAATAGCTACAACTTCTTTCTCTGAGGCTGGGAATTTGGGAGTCAGAGGTCCAACTAAAATAATAATTAATTAATAATAAAGCTGATATTTAAAGGGTCATTATGATCACTTGTCAACCTGGCCTTTTGTGTACCCTCATGCAAGAATGTAAAAGCCCCATCAGCACTCCTGTCTTGCTCACTGTCACTAACAGCATGTGATACTGGTGCAATATGATGAAATGGGAATATTTTATGTTGCTGCAGCTGTCCAACAGAATATTACACTGAAAACAGCATGGCATTGCCCAATGGGGGAATCGATTTATAGTTAAGGCTGGACAATGGATGGAGTAATATATAACAGACAGGGAGTCACAGCAGTAAAGTCAAAGAAAACTGCAGTCATATCCACGGTATTGGTGTTATGGAAACCTGAAGCAAGAACAACCTAGCCCAGTAGCTCAGACAGCTGGACCAAGCACCATGAGACACCACAGAACTGAAGGACATTGGTCATTTCTAGGGCTAAATGGGGTCTTAACAGACTCCTATAAACAAGGAAGAGGTACCTCAAAATGTCTGCATGATTTCAAAATCGCACTGAATCTGACTGGGTGAAGAGAGCATCTAGTCCACATGGTTCTCAACCTTCCTAAAACTACATCCCTTTAATACAGGTACCTCATGTTGTGGTGAGCCCCAACCATAAAATTATTTTCATTTCTATTTCATAACTGTAATTTTACTAGTTATGAATCTTAAATGTAAAAATCTTTGGAGGTAGAGGTGTACCAAGGGGTCGAAACCCACAGGCTGAAAACCACTGGTCTAGTCAATGGTGTATGAGTTCAGTCATTCTCAAAACTAACCTTTTTCATGCAGTTGTAAGTTTAAAAGTCCTCCACAAAATGATTTTGTAAAAAGCTAACAAAATACTAGTCCTGGAGCTGGAAGAGATGGCTCTGGGAAACACTCCTTGCCTGCAAGCATAGTGACCTCCATTCAGATTCCCAGCACCCACATAAAAGCCAGGTGTTAATCTATAAGTCCAGTACTGGGGAGGGGGAGGGGAGGGGGAGGGCCAAGAGGAGACAGACCCCTGGAGCTCCCTAGCCAATCATTGAGCTTGGGTTCAGTGAGAAACTGTTTCAAAACATAAGGAGTAGGATGACAGAGGAAGACCCACCTTCAGCTCTGGCTCCTCTGTGCATGTGTGTGCACACACAGACATACTGAACCTGATGGACCACAAGCTATGATATCCACACACTTCTCTTACAAGATTTCCCTTTGATCTAGTTTGAGAAAATAACTGAGATGTGAACAACCATGTATGGCAGTAGGATATTTATTACATTATTATAAAGAAATATAAAGGAATTCGTGTATGATCGTCCCATGTCACACATACATACACACACACCATTTTCTTCTCTGATACATGGAAAGAGAAATCATGTGCAATCAATGTTCATGAGCAATGAGTCTGTTACCATCCGCCGCGGGAAGATAAGGCACCTTCAACTCTTAGCTGTGCACAGTTCTCCCAGTTTTCTTGTTCCAAAGCCATGTGCTGAGAATGTTTTCTTCAAGCCAAAACTCTAACACATTTGTGTTTTGATGATCTTCCATACATACCTACCATGTGATATGTTCAGAAAGCTTTGCCAGCACACTCTCATTCTCGTTCTTCATAATAACCTGAGAATTAACTATATGCCCACTGCCCATCACCTATACTTTCAAAATAAATAATCTCTGTAGAAACATCTTTTCCATAACTTTGGCCCCAACCAATATGATCCTATTTATAGCCTTTAATTCACTTAGTGTAAATGTTCACATATCTAACTAAAATGAACGTTAACAAGTTTGACTAGGGGGCACTGCCCTGAATTTCAATGGTGATGTTCCTAAACATATGAAGTATCATTTCCTTTCTTTCTGTAAACTTAAAAATTCTCAGCTTTCTTACATATTTATCCCAAAAAGTTTAAACTAAAGCATCAAGAGTGTGTATAGTTATCCCTGCAGCCTGAAGCAAGAGACCATTAGGGATCTTTATCACTCTATATCTTTACTGTCACTGCTACTTTATGCTACCAAGAGATTCATGCAAAGAATCCATGTTTTCTGCATAAAGTCCTACTTATTTTCTATCTCCATACACATCACTCTCATATCCTCAAGGCAATCAGAACTTCTTTCCAAAGATAACCACAGAATGGTGCCACATGGGAAACAAATCCCAGAAAGATATGGCCCAAACAGTCCAACCCTCAGGCTCACCAACTCATTCATGACTTAGTTATTAGTTATCATCTGTTTTCCTTGAGCATCTTTCAGTCTCAGATTCTGAGCAAAAAGGAAAAACAGACTTACTCACATTAAGGTATAGCATCATAGAATTTAGAAAGCCTAGGAATTCATGGAAGTTGAAAGGCAAGAAAAGGGCAGATGAGGATTTCCAGCAGTAGTTTATTAGAACCCCATCTAACCTCTGAACCATGTCCATGAGCAAAAATTCTAAGAGCTTCTGCTTCCTATTTAACCAATAAGCCATCACTGCACTGACCTCATACATGTCTTCTCATTCTGGACTCCCCTTGTCATCTGCATTTGCTTCTCAGTCAGAACTTCTTCTATACTGCAGAGGTACAGAGGGACATGATTCTGTCCTTTCTACTTGTCTCTATCTGCCTCTTATTCCACATCAGTGTTCCTCATCAAAATTGCTTTCTGGGGGGAACAGAGTTGCCAACTACATACACTACACTGTATTTCTTTTCCTTGCCAACCAAAATGTAAGGGTGGTATATAAATTCGAATGTAGCAATTAAGTCAGAAGTAAACAAGTGGGAGACCAGCTTCAGTAACACAGTGCCATGCTGGATCAGGAATAGAGAAAATGCTTCAGCGATTAAAAGCATGGACAGCTCTTCCAGAGGATGAGGGTTCAGTTCCCAATACCCACATGGCGGCTCAGAACTGTCTCTAATTCCAGTCCAAGGAATCTAATGGTCTCTTCTGTCCTCCACTTCCACCAAGCACACACACGATGCACAGCCAGACATGAAGGCAAAACACCCATAAACATTAAAAATTACAGCCCTAATACAAAAGATGGTATTGTGTGAGGGCCTTGCCAAATAGGCACAAAAAAGAAGGAACTTGGTTTCAGTTGTCTTAAGAAACCTGAGGTTTCTCACTTGGACTGTTGTGGCTTCTCTTGCATCCTGTCCACTTCCTTCTCACTATGCCACATGTATTTCTCTCATCATACACTGAAGTGAACAGTGCAACACCACCAAAAGGATCAATATTAAGAGCTGGATCCATAGATCTGTTGTTAATTACATGCTGTGTGTTGTTGGCTAATTAATTTTTCTGAACCTTTTCTTCATTATAAAATGAAACAATAATACATATTCCAGAAAGAAGCTGGCAGTGGTGACTGCTGTAATCCCAGCATTCAGAAGGCTGAGGCAGGAGGACTGCTGTGAAATTCGGGCAGCTTGCAGCTACATAATGAGTTCAAAGCCATTCTGGATTACACAGTCAGGCCCTGACTCAAAAACAAACACAAAACAAAACCAAGAAATATCTAAAAGGATCATCTAAGATAATACATTTAGTATTGGACACACACCCTAGCACTGAAGAGTGCACCAAATATCTGACCTTAATTCCTCTCCTGAAAGCAGGAGCAAATCTACTGTCAAGCACTTGCTCAAAGCGCTGGCACTGCCGTGCATTAGTACTGGCTGAGGAGACGGGCCTTTGGCTTGAGACCAACTGCACTGCCTTTTGGACAGTTTTCCTGATAACACTTTCCTATCAGTGCCATACCCTTCTGTGTGGCATGCACGTACCACTTCAAGCTGGCTCTGAGTACAGCCAGCTTTGCAGGACAGCATTTCTCTCTAGCTCAAGCTGTAAGAGGACACCCCCTAGACAGGAGACCTCCAGGGAACCTCAGAAACTGTTAAGACAAAGTATCAAGTGGGAAAATGATTACTAAAAAGTTCTAAAGTAATTTTTTTCAAGAGTCGTTCTTCTCAAGCAAAACATTAGGTGAGCTCTCTGGACAAAGACATGGGGGAGGAGAGCAATAACGAGAGTGGGAGAGAAACTACTACACACAAATTCACCTGCAACAGGAATGGAACATGAAGAAAATCTTCATGTTTACCTGGGTAATTCTGGCTTCCTGAAAATTCCTGCCAGTTACTAAGGGAACATAATTCCATCTAGATCTTACTCTCCACATTGCTTGCTCAGCCTATCACCCTCCTACGCACACCTGTTCTCTACCGCATTTATAACCCACTCATTAATAATTGGCTTCAACCTAGGAGCTTTCAGAAGTTAGAATTCCCAGGCATACCCCCAGATGAATTAAATCATAATTTGTAAAAATAGGAACCAGGTATCAGTAATTTTCAAATCTCCCTGGTAATTTATAGGCTGAGAATCCCTGGGATGATGATGATGTTGCTGCTGCTGCTGCTGCTGCTGCTGCTGCTGCTGCTGCTGTTGATGGTGATGATGGTGATGGTGATGGTGATGGTGATGATGATGATGATGAATTTTTCAGTCTAAGTCTTAATCTATACTTCTATGTCCTTCCAGACCCCAGTGTAGCCTCAAAGAGAAGTAATCCACAACTAACTAGATAGCAGTTACTCTAGTAAAGCAGTTAAAAAGAGGAGTGGTCCTACCCTGTTTCCTTAAAGAACTCAAAACAAGAACTATAGATGAGACTTGGACAGAAAGAATATGTTGCATTTTCCTCTCCCGAAGCAATATAATGACCACTCCAGGCTGAGGCAGAAGACCACGAGACCATGAGGCAAGACTGTATAAGAAAAAAGAAAAAGAGTGAAAAGAGAAGAGGAGAGACGAAAGAAGAGAGCGTCTTTGTGCTGTTTAAAGACAGGGCAGGGCAGGGCAAGAACATAAAGGAAAAATAAAATGACAAACAGTAATAGAATTGGGAAAAAAGAAGTAAAAATTTGTAAATATTATGACCCACAGACTGCAATGAGGCTAGTAGAGTTACAGTGCTCTCTGTATCCAAGGCTCTATCACCTATTAGGGCCTCTATGACCTCATGCTGGAGTAGGTCACAGCCCAAAGTAGGCGGGCCTAATCTCTCTGGGCAGCTTGGGGGTTCCTGCAGCAGCCACTACCTTGCCCAACCCCTCCCACTCCCCACCATGTTGGTCAGTAGCCCCCACCTGCTAACACTGGATGAAGCAGATGCCACTTGGGCCCTCATCAAGGATAAGGTAGGTAAAGTGAGAGGGCTAAGGGAAAAGTGGCAAAGTATGACCAGGCTGGGTCTTGGGTGGTTTCTGTGTAGGAAGAGGTAGGAAATCTAAGACAAGAGTAGCAGTAGCAATCAACTTATAAAAGTCACAAAATACACCCAAATGAATGAGTAATGGGTGAATGAACAGCAGCAAATTTAAATGAAAACCAAAATCCATGAGAGGAAAAAGGAGAAAAAAAATGTGTATTTTCCATATTAAACCACCATCTTAGAGCAGCATCCAGCAGAATTGATGGCATTAACTCCCATTGCTTGTGAATATGCTAACCACAAAGGCAAGGGAGGCAGAAAAGGAAAGAAAGGGTCCTCCCAAGATTAAGACTAGTTGGTTTCAACAGTGAAGTCTGTACCTAGACTAGACCTGCTAATAATTACATTATCATAAATGAGGTATTTCACTACAGAAAAGAAAAAAGAAAACTCTCCTTATATTATCTCAGCGAATAACTCAGGGCAAAGATACACAGGATAAATGTGCCAACTTCAAGCAGAACAGGGCACCTCTGAGTGCCCTGATTTCTTTCTTTCAATACAACAGGCCGGCACTTCAACACTGCTTTAGGTTACAAAATAAGAGCAGAGCAGCTTCAGGGGTCATTGGGTAAATTCAGTGTAAGAACACAGATATGTGGAATCTGGGAGATAAAAGGTAGATAACTTGGAACTTCTGTATGGCTTTGCAATCTAGCATAACTGAGAGCCAGAAGGCTCAACCAATGAAATCTATAATGGGTCAAAACTATAACAGCTAAGTCACTGACTACTAAAAAGGATCTTACCAGGTTCCCAGGTACTCTCATGAACAGGTCACCAAGCACAAATACGGCAAACAAAATAATAATAAGTAAAGGGCAAACCTAAGGAACTGGAAACCCTAAACAGATATTGGAACAATACAAAAAAGAGACATCACACGCACATAGAAAGAATTATCCCTTGTAGCTACAGTAGAAAGAACGTAAGAGATAACTGCCCCTGCAAAAAAGAATGGACATTATAAGCCTGCATCTGTGTATCCATTTTTCCCTAATATTACCCATATAACCCATCACCTAGGCATGATCTTTGAAGATTCCTTTTTTTTTTTTTCACATCCATGAAAAGACCAAATTCTACCAATTCTATGTCTTCAACTCTTTCCCATTATGTAGTTCAGGAACTAAAATTGTGTTTTGCTTGCAATTATTGCAACAGTCTTAAGTTACTTCTCTTTCCTGCTTTATGCTTATTAAAAAATCAGCTCTCTTCTCCTTGGTCCCATCCTCCCACCATGGGCCTATAAGTGGCTTCCTGGCATCCCATTGACCTCTGAATGAAACAGTAGTTTATGAAAGGCATATACATATGACTTTCCATATCCTATTTCCCGTGTGCCTTTCCTTTTCCTTCCTTAAATGCAAGTAATATGAAATTATGTGTTCCTAAATGTTCCCAAAGGTTCAGGGATTTTCCCTGGCTGACCATTCTGTCAGGAATGACTACTGCCCAACCTGTTAATTCCTCCAAAGCTCAAGTACTGCCACTGACCAAATTCCTTTGATCATCTTTCTATCAAAGACAAAGACTTTTAAATCATTTGTCCTTGACACATCCTGCTATTATTTTACTTAACTACTATTCACATTTTTGTTCCGTCCATTAGCCCAAGCTACATTGGTATAAAGACAAAGTCTCATTCTTTCATGTATCCAAGTATTTACCAAAATTTGGCACAAAATAAGACATTAGATTCTTCTACAGGGAACTGGGAAATAAGAAACAGATCTGTTAGTATACTGTAGCAATGTACTTAAACAGTGAACAATAGTGGGTAGGTCAATTTAGACAACACAAGTTAACCTCTGACCTTAACTCAGCCCCTGACTTATAAACTGGCCACCTGCAGGTCATCGAGGAGCGTTTTGGGTCCAATGTAGTGGCAGTACCTTTCCTGTCGGATGCAGCCTACTATGATCTACTGGGCGTGCTAGTGAAACAGTCCCGTCCAGCCCACACCCGCCTGGCTTTGCCAGGTCGGCAGGGCAGAAGGGCACTGAAATCAGTAGGGCTGCTACCAAATCTTCTAGAACAGGCAGGGTCTGAGGGTATCTTTGCCCACTGCACACGGGAATACTCACCAAATGGCCGAGCCGAGACAGCCTATGAAGAAATGCGAATGATGGATGGGCAGCCCTGCAGGATTCGCCTACATATGGGAGGTCTGCGCAAGAAAGTTGCTTTCCTGCTGCTACCACCAGGGCAGGTGAGCCTACAACAGAATCTTCCCTGGCTCCGAAGCACCCACAGCATCTACGTCATCTACCAGGTCTTCTCCTGCACCTGGCTGCAGCTAGGGCTTTTGCCTACAGCCCGTGAACCCCAGCTGATCCGGTTACAGCGGTCACTACCTATTGCTTTCTCCTGCCTCAAGTTTTCACTGCAGCCCAAGGGTGTGCTGGGACCACAGAAGTCTCTGACCAAAGACCCATTGCCCCAAGGAGCCAACTGGGTTAGACCTAGCCTTAGCATCATATCAACTCTGGCCCCCACATCAGTATCTGCTGATACCCATGAAGTTGCTGATGTACCTCCACCTGTCCCAGCCCCACCTACACCACCTCCCCAAGAAGGGCCAGAAGGCAGACCCACCAGATTCTCCCATAAGGGTCGAAACCCCTTCCGGAGGGGCCCCTATATGCTTTCAGGTACTGCTAGGGGAAATGAAGATGAGGAAGGGGAAAGGCCATTGGAGGGAGAGGGCACAGGGCACATAACCAAGGAATAGGCTCAGCAGCCCAGAGTTTGTACAGGACCTTCATGAAGGAGCCAAGGGGAGGGTGAGGTGGAAGCATGGTTGTGGTAAGGTGGCGGGATGGGGGTGTTGTAGCACAAAGAATCAGAGGGAGGGACTAGGGAGGAAGACCAGGGCATGAGTCAAGCTGTGACTATCCCCAACCCTAGCAGAGAACTGGCTCTTCAGCCCCCGCAACCCTCCACCAGGAGCCCAGGGTGGGGGCCCCGGGGACCCCGACCGGCACTCCATGTCCCTGCCCCTGCTTCAGGGTTTGTCTTCGGAGTTCGACAGCGACGAATGAAGCTGAGGCAAGAGATGCAGGGGCCAAGGCCCTTAAGATCTGGCATAGGGATACTGGTCCCCAATAAACATCAACTGCTGCAGCCCCAAACCACCCTAGGCCTGTGTGCTTCTTCTTCTAGGGTCCAGAAAGATGAAGTCTCCATTTTCCCCAAAGCATCAAGTCCTCTCACCTTCTAACAGTACAAGGGCTATCATGAAACCCTATCATCAGTGTTTTCACCAAAGAGAAAAATGGCCCTGATGATTCCCCCATCTATATACAATCTTCATAGGGCCACAGCCCCACAGATAAAGGGTGGCAAAGAAGAATGAGCACAGAATAGAGATTTCCCTTTTATACATATTGCAACAAGTTCTCATAAAACATTCATCTGGAATAAATTAAAAAGTCCATTTGCCACTGCCTCCAAACATAAAAAGGAGCCCGTGTCCTGGATTTCAGCCCAGGCCACAGAAGGCCCTGATTGTCCATGGAAGAAAACTAAGGATTGAGGGGCCCAAAGCCTGAGATGGGAGGAAGAGATACCTCCTCTGAAGTATCCAACAAGAAAGGCGAGGTGACAGCATGGGCCTGGGAGATGGCAGCCAACTCCTTGAGAAACTCAGGGAAAATGACTGCACAGTAGACAGCATTCTTGACTCGAAGAGCCTCACCTTGGCGCTCAGAAGCCCCGCCCCGGGGAAGTAGAACTGGAGTTGAAGCCCCTGGAGAGCCCCCACCTAGTCCAAGTCCTGTTCCATCTCGCCCAGGTTGGAGAACCTGCACCGCCTGTCGGGCCCTGGTTGGGCTGTGTGCATGCCGCAGGAGTAATTCCCCCAAGGATGGCCTCCGGCTCCTCACTGGGAATAAACAGGGGTATCAAGAAAGTGCTGGGATCAGGGAACCTGCCTTAGTCTGAGGAGCAGATTCCCTAATCCCCTTAAATTCTTAAACTTCTCCCCTGGGATTCTGGAAGAAGGACAAGATGGACAAGAAATGAATTGAAGTCCATTTCTCGTCTTGTTTCTAAAGATGACTGAAGATGAGCAAAGTGCTTTTCTTAGTCTCACACCCAAACCCAACTTGTTCAGCATTTCCCCTCTATCAAGTCTCCTCAACAGCCAATATTTGAACTACTTTACTCCCATCTACAACTCCTTCCTTCTCCATGACCCCTCCCCTAAAGAATTTAATCACTATTCTACCACCACCAAGATCGATTCCCTCAGTCTGATATGCCCTAACTTCTTGTTTCCCACTGCCCTCTAGAGCAGTAAGTCTCAACTTTCCTAACGCTGCAACCCTTTAATACAGTTTCTCATGTTGTGGTGACCCCAAACATAAAATTATTTCATTGCCACTTCCTAACTATAATTTTGCTACTGTTATGAACTGAATGTAAATATCTGATATGAGAGCTCCAAAGGGTCACAGTCCACAGGTTGAGTACCACTGCTTTAGATCTATATTCATATATAAGTCAACTACTACTTTGCTCTACCTACCTAGAGCTAACCCACACCCTCTGCTCCTTCAGTACTGACATATACAACTGTAGTTCAAAACTGCTTCAATCTTCACACTCTAGTGCCCATCAAGGGTCTACTACTACTTCATTACTCATCAGCCCTTGTCCTCTATCTGTCAAGACCTCCCTTCCATTGAGTATACCCAGACAACTTCATATTTGCTTAGACTGAACTGAGCTGTCTAAAATACTGCCCTCTGTCTAACTTTCTGGACTTCTTCACTACAGAGCCTAGACTCTCACCCCTAGATCATGATAAATGTTTCTATTCACCACCACCTCTCATACTGGTGACAGACACAACATATAGACGTATTAACCGTTCATTCAGAGTCCTTCACAACCAGGGTCTCACTCACCAACCTCTTCTCAAACTCTCTAAACCACACACACTTCTGTGCTAATTCCCACCTTCCTGAAACCTAGCAGGCCCCTTACATCTAATCTGTAGCTTTCTCTGGCTACAATTTACCATTCCTACCTTTTTAACCTAGCTCAGTTAACTCACCTGGGAGAACCCTGAAGACACCTGTGATATTCCCTACACTGACTTTCTGTTCCACTATCATTAACGTCAATAATTTCTTCCCAAGGCTTCTATCTCAGGCACTAAACTATGAACTCAAGAACTTAAGACCGTCACATTTAATGTTTCCTTGTTTCCTCAACCACTGACCATATTTCACAAAGCTCCCTTCCATCTCTACCCTACCACATGCTTCCTTTCTTTTCAAACTTCCTGGTCCTGACTGCTCTTCCTGAACCCCTTCTCTTTGTGCCAATTACCTGCAATTACTCATCACATGCAGATTTTGAAATCTCTCCTGATTTCTTAGTGTCTGAAAGATCCAACTTCTGCTCAGCCTAACTGCCACTCTAAAAACCACTCTTACTCCGGCTAAAGTTTTCCTGTCTTACCATCAAATGTTCCACAACCTTGTAAAACTCCCTATTCCAACTAAAATCTAAGATGTCTCCTGAATACAAGCAGAATACATCTATACCTACCTAATCCCTACTTATTACTTAAGGCCACATATCACATCAAGCTCTCACAATACCTCAACCCAGTAACTTCCTTCTCCTTCCCTGTCCCTAGACCCTTATACAGTTTGTGTTGATACTGCCAATTAGGCTCTTTTAATAAAACAACTGGATTCTCTGACCCAAAGCCTGACACAAAAACTTGCTTTTCAACAACTCTTCAGTTTATGCTTCTTAACTAATGCTGGACAATGAAATATCTAGGGAGAATAAAGGAGGGTGGTCAGTTAGGCCTCACCTAGGGAATCAGAGCGGCGGGGGGCAGGTCCTGCTGTAGGACCCTCAGCCCAGTCCAGCTTGCCACGGGCAATGAGGTACTTCTTGGCTTTGGATAGCAGAGCAGGGAAGTCCTCCTGGGAGGCCGCAAAGCTCTCAATCTTATTCTTCACAGAGCCCAGCACCTAGGAAGCACAACTTTATGACCTTTCTGATGGTTCCACGATTATCCAGACCTTTCTAGTCCCACTGCACCTGGTCCCAGCCCACCCAAGGTCACTAGCTGTGGGCCTGGCCCACCACTGAGCCTGGACGCACCCATGCATGCATGCATCGCACACCTGCAGCAGGGACTTGACACTGGGCTGGAAGACCATGTTGGTGTTGAGCAGGAAAGAGCGGAGCAGGGGCTGGGGGTGACAGGCCAGCTGGGCCACCAGCCCCGTCAGCAGGAAGTTGACATAGACGGAGTTCTGCAGCATGTTCTCGAGTTTGGCAAAGAGCACAGCCATGAAGGGGCCTGGGAAGGGGGTGGGCACAAGGATACAAGGCCTGAACATAATGCACTCTGCTCGTATTACTCCCCCAAACAAGACCCCACTAGATGAAAATTATATGTAAGTATCTGAGTATCAAATGACCTGTGACCAGTCTATCTAGTCAATTAAGGTAATCCAGATGCCAGCATTACAGACATTATAACTGATGAGTCGTTCTTAGGCTATAGAGTCGGAGATCTCATCTCAAATTTCAGATGTGTCCTGGGACAGGATAAGCTGAAAGCTCGCCAACATTTAGTTCCCTGTTTGTTGTAAAAATAAATATACCTACCTCATTATGATAATTAAGAGGACCAAAGAGATATCAATGTCAAATATCCAGTACAAGATCTAGCAATTTTTTTCATTTGATTATAACCATAACCTATACTGTATTTCTCAGTTTTTAAGAAGCTTCACTCATGAATACAACAGAAGAATACAGAGAACCAAAACACAAAATCAGGTTCCAAGTAAGATAGAGTAACATGAAACTGGTCACAAAGAAAGTAAAAAAGAGATGTAACACAGAAGAAACTATGAACTTCAAAGCAACTAGTCAGTCTTTAAGGAACCAGAGATAACATTAGCTCTGTCCTTCAGGAACAGGGAAGAGGGGTAAACTAGATCCTGCAGGAAAAGAATAGCTTAGTTGGGGCACAGAAAAATGATTCAGGATAAGAAGGGATTAGCATTATGTCCTGGGACAGATGCCTTGAGACATAACAAGACACTAGACCACTAAAGCCATCAGAGTATTTCTAATGAAGGATTTTTGGAGAAAAGAGATGTACTAGCAACTATGATATCAGAATAATGAACAAGAGATGGTGAATCCTGAAAAATTTATTCTACCATCTGCTGGAGGTGTTCACATAACTAGCCATAGCTCAAAAGTAGTATTAGCTTAAGAGTCTAAACAAAATCTCTAACTTTTTCCTTCTGTTCATTCCCTGGGAGTACCTTGTAAAGGATAATATAAAGAGCACAAATAATTTTACCAAGAAGAAAAGGGAAAGAGGCACCAACTAATACTCAAGACTGTGATAAAACCGTATTACCTCTTAAAGATACTGAGCAGGAAAGGAGTAGAGCAGAGGCTTAAACAAATAGAAAGATAGTTATAGTCTGCAAGAGAAAGAATACGTCCCAGTGCTATAACAAGACAGTCCCAAACTTACCAAGATAAACAGTAGATAAACTTGGTTGGATATCAACTAGGATAGGTGGTGTATTAGTCAACTTAAATCTTCTAACTCACTGATGATAATCCCAGTGAAAAGCTACCATTTGCTGAGTTTTCACAATGTGCCAATATAATATTAAGTGATTTTCATGAACCAATTTTAGGGTCTGCTTAATCCAAAGCCTGTGGTCTTAACTTTAGCCACTGCACTGCTTCCCAGATCGTCTTGCTGGGATGTACATTAGAGCCGGATAAAGGCTTGTCTTGCTCATCAACAAAACAGATCCAGCCCAAAATCTCAGGTTATGTCTAGCTTCAGGGGTATCAACCCAAAAGGGCCTACCAGGGACACTCAGAGACATACTTTGTCATTTGCCCTCAAAGAGAAGTGTTGCCTACCATCCAATCCTTGTTAATCGTGTCCTTAAAATAACTATATTGGATAGTCATGGCAACTAAGAAAGTACAAGACAGTAGATGGAAGAAGTGAAATCAGGCCCTTCATTGAAGAGACAGAAAGTGCTGAGCAAGAAGGAAAACAACAAAATGACTCTAGGACCATAAGAGACCTAGCAGAAGATTGAAAAATACACAGACTGGTGAGAATGGCACAAAACAGAGGTGCACCTGTGTCTTTCACACAGGACAGTACAAACATCGTCCATGTGGCTCAGATGTATTTTTCACCAAGTACAGAGCATCCTATTTACAAACCCCAGAAAATGGCCAGACTAAAGGAAAAGGAAGAACATGCATTTAAGGACATACAAGGCACAGACATAAGTCAATATCCAAACAGCACAAGCATGGAAAGACATATCAACAAACATGAGGGCATAGTATGATATGATATGTATATAGAAGGGACTCAAGCAAAATGGATGACGGCTAGGCAAATACATGAAAATGGCATAGCCAAAAGGGTCTTAGAAATCAGCACAAACATGTTGAGAACATGCAAGAGTACACAGAGCAAAGGCTTAGGTCAAATAGCTTACCAGTGAAGGGCTGGCTCGGCAGCTGGTGGAGAGTCCGCAAAGGGCTGCTGAGGAAGGGGCCGGGGGGCTCAGGAGGGCAGGTGAAGCTCTCGTAGGCCTCCTCCTCCTCAGGAGGTAGTGGAGGCTCTAAGGGAGGCTCTGAGCCAGCTCCACCATTGCTCAATGCCACCTCCAGCTCCTGGAGCTCTTGCCCAAAGCTCTCTAGTCCTGCCATGTCCTCAGAGGTACCCTCTAACAATTCCCTAACTCCTTCCTGTGGTACCAATCGTGGCACCAGACGAACCTTCTTGGCTCCTTCTGGCCATGGCCCTGGTACCCCATTGAGCTGGGGTGGGAGTAGGTAGCCAGGGGTATCCCCTACACCCACAGCTAACCCTCGACTCCCTAGGTTTTCCTCCTCTCCTTCCCTTACATTGTCCCTGTCTTCCTCTGGTAGTAGACTGCGTTTCTTAGTCCGGGAGCCAAGAGGGTTAGGCTCAGGAGGGGGGCGCTCGCCATCATAAGGGGCAGACCAGGTTCGGCAGGCTCGGACACAGCGGTCTACACCACGGCGTGCCTCACGCAGATACTCCAGGTAATTGTCTTCTAGCTCACCAGGCTCCTCTGCAGGGCTGGGCCTTCGACTAGGGCTGGAAGTTGGAGATGCAGTAAGCCCTGGTGATCGAGGAACTGGACCTGGGGACTCAGAGCCACCTAGGCTCTGTTGCCGAAGAAACAGAGCCAGACGAGATGGTGTGGAGGGGCGGGGCACTGTTACCACTGACGAAGAATCAACACTTGGGCTTCCAGGGCCTTTCGAGAAAAAAGAAAAATAATCAAACTCAAGGAGACAGATCAAGACACAAGAGATCTAGAGACTAAAAAAGAAGAAAATGAGGAGGTAGAAATGGAACCATTTTGATAGGTGACTCTCCAATCTCTAGACTAATTTTCCTAATTCACCACCTCCCTCACCGCCTTCATGAATGAAATTATACAAACAGAATACATGAGGAGGGCTAGTTCTTCCCAGAAGGTTACCCAAAATTTCTCTGGGAATGCTAAAGATCCTCTCTGCAAGACCACTCATTAATTTCCATAGAGAAGGAATTACACTCATTGTCACCTTCCTCCCCTCACCCAAGCCCTGCTTTCTCTGTAGGCTCACCCAGAACCCAGGCCATACCCGTGATGTCCTCCCTTCTCCCTGCCTCTCTGCTAGGCCCACCTCGTGCCCATGAGGCATGCTCTGGTCGAGGTGGGCTAGGGGCATGGTGCCGGCAGCAGCGTGGTATTAGGGAGAGAAACTTGTCAGCTGCTCGTCCATAAAGATCCACATCACGCACAGCTGGCTTCTGGCTTAGCATCACATGGTTACATGGGACAAGATACCTGGAAAAGAGCAAAAAGAAGAACATAGGGTGATCAGGAAAGAAAGCATCTAGAAGAGCAGGCCAAGTGAACTAAAATGCTAAACCAGGTTCCTCTGAGACACTCATAAGCAACCCCAATACAGCCCACCACCCCAACAAAACACTAGGCCCTGAGGGTCAGCCATCCCTCAGCCCTGCCCCCACAGGTACCTGAGAACCAGCTGCAGCAGAACATCCTCACAGCTGAGGTTCAGAAGGGTCCTGAAGAGACTCAGAGAGACCATGCAGAGCTGAGGGGGAAGGGGAGGGAGGGAGTCACCATAAGAGCTCTCTACCCTCCAAACTATTTACCATTCCCCCCAACCCCTGGCCCAACTAACCACTCCTTGAATAGCCCATGTGCCCAGGTCTAGCACATAACCAGTATATAAGTATTAACTAGATAAACATATAATCTTTGTGAACAAGACTTCACTATTCACAGATAAGAAATAATCTTGTGTCAGATCCACTGGAATTCTACGGACCATGTACATAACTGAAGACCAACATATTGATTCCATTAATGCTCCAATGAGACCCCAAGGAAACAGACACTAAGAAAGACTATTATAACAAAGTAAATAATTCAAAGGAAACTATAGCAATATGAAAGCAGTATGATACCTGTCAGAATGTACTGTAGTCACCAGTACTTGAATGGCTACCAATAAAGAATCAGAGGGAACCTGGAAGAATCCCAACTGGGAAGTAAGTGGAATTATGAGTATGGAATCGGAGTCACCTCTCCAACACCAGTGCATCTCAGGAGGTGGGATGAAAAGCTCAGGGCAACTGACAGGAAAGGGAGAAAGTAAGTGGGTAGGTCAAAGCAGGAAAACACTTTGTTTTAGAAATGGAAGCCTTATTTCTGGCTAGACATAAATAACAGACATACAGTAAACTAAAACTCTCATTGCTCTGAATGCCTAGTGTTTTATGCTTTCTTTATGGCAGGTATATCAGATATCTTTGTCTTGTATAGTCTTGGCATTGCTTGCTAAATGGCTGTTAAAGAATTAAGTGGATCAATAACTGGAAAATGTTCACACTTAGGGCAACATAGATTTCCTAAATGACCATTTTTAACTAGCAATGAGAATTTAGACTCCTGAATAGTAGGGTGAGCAACAATGTAGTTTTTCAAAGACTTGATCATCAGAACCCATATAAGCATTTACAGTCCAGAAGAGACTTTACAGATGTGATTAAAATTATGGACTCTGTAGGGCTTCAAAGTGTAGCTCAGTGATGAGTATTTATTTAGTATACATGAGGCCCTGGTTATGATATACAGCATCATGATTTAGAATGTAAGACTGTCTCAAACACAAAGAAACAGAAAGAAGACTTAGGAATATAGCTCAGTGGTAGATTGGTTGCCTAGCACACACAAGGCCCTGGGTTTGGCTCACAGTACTGTTTCTTAGAAAGAACTGTAAAAAAAGAAAAATTGGGAAAGGGGCTCAAAATATAGCAGGGATGTGACCCATAGTTGTTGGCTCTGAAGATAGAAGAAAGCAGTCAAGCTGGGGATGGTCTTCAACAGACAACAGAACAACAGCCCAAATGTGTACTCCAGAATGAAAAACTAATGTTTTAAGTCACTAAGTCTGTGGTCATTTGTTTTGACAGCAATTAGGAACTAACACAGACAATCAGGCCCACAAACAAGTTAGCCATAGTGGTTCACTTGAAGGCTCAAAAGCCAGGCCAACACACTATCTTTAAAAAGACCAGAAGGTGGAAATGAAAGCATCTATGTTTAACATGGGTATCCTACAATCAGAAGAGACCTAGTTACTGCAAGAACCAGCAATCAAGAAGTAACAACCCAAGAACATGAAAGGTCCTAAAACCCTTGGAAACTAACAGAAGTAAGTGTTAGAAACTGGAAACCATGAAAGAAAACAGGTTAGGATGAAAGAATGGCAGATAATCACAAGGATGATAGAGGAATGTAACTTGAGGGAAATGAACTATCAGGACAACCCATGGGGTCAGACAGACCTCAGACACAGACATGCCCTACCTTTAAAATAAGGATAAAAGATATATACCTTTATAAAATTAAGTGTTTGATATCAGAAACATATTTACCTTCTCTTCTCTCCCCTCTCTAGAATGCATTATTCCAATCTTCTCAATTCTCATCCCTCTCATTCTTTCTCCCTCTTGCTCAGTCCATCTCTAGTCATAAAGATCTTTCAGTCCTAAAATACGTTATACTCATTCTCTATTACGTGTGCTTTGCATATTGGTCCCTCTGCCTAAACTATTATTCTTACTAAATAATCAAAAGATAACTACATCATCTTGGCATAACATCTCCTCCTCTGGGACATCTTCTCTAGCTAATCCATTCTTTTCTAAACTTTTCTACTTATTTATTTTAACTTACTTTGCACAAATAGTAACCTCAATTTTCAACTATTTTAGTAACTTAATTTGTTACCTATTTTCTGCATTAAATAAGCGCTAAGGTATCAGCAACAATGACTACCATGATATACCCAGCATCCAGTGACCCAACAGGATGTTGTATCAATACAAATGTGCAGGCAGAGGGAATATAAGTAGGTGGACAGGTAGATTTGTGCCCTGATTATAGTTCAAATACAGCCAATCCAAAGAGGAGAGACAGCAAGTGTACAAGGAACTAGACCATGTATTAGTACAAACACAAAACCCAAAGCACTCTTACATCACCCACAGTTAACTGAGGGAGTGATAAACAGCTTACGGGAACTATGAAGCAATACTACATAGCAAGCACGGCAAAGCCTAGAGCCCTGAAAGATAACTGTGCTGCAGATGCACATAGGATGAAAACAGGAAAGTAAATTAAAGTCTTTAATCAAAATGGCTGAAAGTTTAGTGCTACATAGTGCCAGCTTGAAGTGACTGCAGGAGTCAAAACCCAAAAGAGAGCAGGAACACTCTTGGACAATAGAGATCAGAGAAAGATGGCTCACCCAGGTAGTAAGCCTGGACAGAGTTTAAGAGCCATACCCGGGAGTTGCTGCCAATACGGGCAACGAGCGTGTCAAGGATGGTGTGGGTATCATGCCGATGTAACAACAGGAATCGCAGGAAGGTACGGAGCAAAGCAGGCTCTGAGATGCTCCGCAGGAAAAGTTCCAGGTAGGCGGTACTCGCAATCATCTCCTCCACAGAGGTCTGGATGAAGGGAAGAAAAGGTTGGAGACTTATGTTTTCCCTACACATATAATAATTTCTATTCCCTGGATTCTAGAAAACAAGAAGTATCAGGAAGGGAAAAGGGAAGAAGAACACTACCCACTGCCTTCCATATAAGTCCTTTCACTGGTCGACCACCCTCCAGACAAGGTACTCCTATGCCTCACCACCTATCAACCTTACCTTGTGCAGGGCAGGGCCCATGACAGGCACCAGGAAACCATTGTGAATATAATCAACCAGCTGCTTCTGCACCAGCGGGTGAGCTACCTAGATGGAGCAAGAGAGAAGACATTATAAAGAGTCCACTGCCTGGAAGGGAAAATAATAATATAATAAAGATAGGCATAACTCCAGGAAATGGACGCCCTTACTCCAACTTCCCAAAGGAAGTCATTCATCCTACCTGAATGACTGCATTGCAGAACTCAAGGGAACTCATGAAGAGTGCAAGGGCAGGCACTCCTATCCAGTCTTCCCGGCGCAAGCAGTGCCAATCATCCCCCGGAACCTCAATCTTTCGAGGCAGTGAGGAGTACAGGGCGCTCAGCCCTGTGGCCAGCACCTAAGGAGGGTTACCAAAAGCTCAGATAATAAAACAAGAGGGCTTTGGGAGCTAACTAACCATAAGATTTTATGGGAATACAACTAAGAAAGTACCAAGGTAGGTATTAAGTTGCCATGTATCAGAACCTCACCTACAACACCTGCCCTATCTAGCTATGCTCATGTTTCTTCCCCATTCCAACACCAGGAGTTGCCTTCAAATCTGAAGTAAAGGGCCCTCCTTGATACCTAGCCTTTCCACGTCACCTGGATAGGACGGATGCTGTCCAATGTTCACATGCCTCACCCTACCCCCCATCCTAGGGTTTGCTAACCGGGCAGAAGTAAGAGTGATCTGCGATGTAGCGGCCCACAGTGGGGCTCCCATCTGACAGAGCCATGAGCAGAAGTAGAGCATCACGGGCCTGCTGGCCCAGGGTGCCTTCTCGATGGACAAAGGGGACAAGGCGAGAAAAGAGGAGAAGACGTGGAGCAGCTCCAGGCTCTGGGGGTGGCTGCAAGAAGAACTCGAGCAGTGAAGGCTCCCGAGCAACACACACGCACAGTTGGCTGAGAAGTAGCACCAGGCCTTCATCCAGTGCTGGACTACTGGGCACAGGGCGGCCACAGGCATCCAGTAGGGCAAGCAGAGCCTCTCGAACTGGCCCATGCCGCAACAGAGGTTGGCGAGCTTCGCTCACTAGCATTTCAAATAGTTTCAACTGTTCAGCCCGCCGTTCTTCAACCCCATCCCCAAACTCATCCCATTGCAACTGCCATGTCAACACTCGGCTCAGCAGATCTTCACGAAGAGCAAACTCTAGCAGGGGCCCAGGGCCTGAGGGAGCTGAAGGAACTGCTCGATCCTCTGCCAGCAATGTTAGCATTTGGTACGTGTGGTTTCTCACAGCACTGAGATCATCTGCACCTCCAGTAGCTGCCCGAGGGCCTTGCCGCTCCAGGATTCGTACCACCTGAGGCAAAGGACAGAAAAGAGGGTGATGCTACGGTAACTGAATGAGGTGATAAAAACATCAGACTCAGAAGGTTATAACTACAGAGATGAGTAACAGACTAGGTATTTTGTCATGGAGTCTCCTACCTGGGACCAATGATTCTTGAAGACCATGAGGCATGTCTCAGGGTCAGCCATGACAGGGGTCTGTAGACTGGCCCCTTGTGGTACACGGTGCCCAGGGACCCGGGAGGCCAGCCTGCTTAACCAGTTCATCTTCTCCATGAGGCAGGCTGGACAGGGCCAGCAGCCAGAGGACTACACTCTGAGAATGTACCAGCTGGAGGCTTTCTCCACTTCTGTCTCCAATCTGCTTCATCCGGTCTGTAGGAGCCAGTAGCTGGCCACAGAGCCACAAATTACACCAAACTAGAGCAGTAGCAAGCTCAGAGTTCACTGTCCAGTCCAGTGTTGCAAGTCTAATTCAAAGGGAGAAGATGAAAATGATAAACAGCTCACTTTTCTTGACTTCCCTGAAACAATAACTCAGAAGCACTCTACTGAAAATTACACAAATTACACAACTCCACACAGTACATGCAACGTATATGCCCAAAATAGAATGCATAATTTCTACCACCAAACTTGTAACTTCCTCAACCTTTTCTATTTCACTAAATGTCACAAACATTCACCTATATGCTTAGATCAACAGCCTGGCCATAGTCCTTGTTTAACTTCTTCCTTCCAATATCTAATTCATTCAACAAATCTTGTCATTCCAGAGCATTAGGAGTTAAAAGCCAGCTTGGACTGCATAAAGTTTAAGGTAAGCTGAAGCGACATAGTTAAGACTATCTCAAAAAGAAAATAACAGGGATGAAAAAAGTATAAAAATAAAATTATATCTATTATAACAGTTTCTAATGTAGCTTTCTTTGAGACAGGCTCTCAATATACTGAACAGGCTAGCTTTGAATTCACTATGTAACCCTCAATTCATCATTCTGGCCTCAAATTTACTCTTACCTCACTACCTCACCCTTACCAACGCTGTGATTAGAGATGTATGCCACCATACCTGGCTTATAGTTCTATCTTTGCATCATGAGAGTTTATTCTCCATTCAGCAACCATATTATTTTAAAACTAGATTTTACTACATCTCTCCTCTGTTGAATAGCCTTCAATGGCTTCCTATCACACTAGTAAGTCCTAATTTTTTACCGTATCCTACAGAAGCCTATACAATGTAATTTCTACAAACCTCTGTCAGTCTCCTCCTCATTGATGCTTTAGTCACACAAGTCTTAAATATTCCCTGTGTATAGAATGTTCTCCAGCTCTTCCCCTCGCTCTCAACAATTCTACTAAGTGCTATCTTCTCAGAGAAGGCCTCCGTTCTCAACAATTTTCTAAACAGCTTATCTTCCTACCTTCACTTTCTAGTTCATAATCCCTTAAAGTTTCTATTATCTGAAACCTATC
Source organism: Mus musculus (assembly GCF_000001635.26). NCBI lineage: Eukaryota > Metazoa > Chordata > Mammalia > Rodentia > Muridae > Mus > Mus musculus. The sequence continues at coordinate 105,391,362 of NC_000073.6, forward strand.
TATCTTCTCTAGCTAGCTATCTTCTCTACCAAGAAATTAGTTCTTGGAGGGCAGGATCTGCCTATCTTATTTACTTTTGCATCCTCGGAGGCTAAAATAGTATCTATTTGTTGAATGCTTCAATAAATACCTGCTCAATGAATGAACAAATAGATAACATATACCAAAATAGCTATTGGCCCAGACCATAACCCACAGTTCCTTCTCCATCATACCTAACACCTCTTCATCAGTATTGTCACTGAAGAGCAAAAACTCTTCACAGAATGTGGCTCAGCTGTGTTTCCTCTTTAGATTCTAAAGGAGCTGAAAGAACCCAGAAATCTGAATCAAGTCCCACACTTTGACCTAAGGTTATATTAACCAACACATCCTTTCATCCATTTCATCACTTAGAACTAAAGGAAGATGGCAGCTGTGCTGAAGGACATCTTTGTAGAAATGATCTTATACAGGGAAGGGCCAGTCCTAAAGATCAGGAAAGGCATACTCAACTGATTAACTCAATATATAACAATACTGATAAAGTATTGGACGTTGTACTAAGCATTGAAAATACAGGTAAAAAATGGGGTAGGATAGGCAAAATACCTAGAAATTTTGCAAAACTGTAATAGAAGAGTGAAGAGATACAACTAACTTTGCCTGGGGTGCTGTAAAGAGGGCTCCACAGAGATGGTATCTGACTTAGGTCTTTAATGATAAACTATTTACATGAGGAGGTTTCTTCATAGCGAGAACAATAAAGTCAGGCAAAATGGCTCCCACCTTAAAATCCCAGCACTTGGGAGGGCAGGGAGGAAGATCAAATTAGGCAGGTGTCAAACAGCTGGTCTAGAATATAACTGAAGATAATCTGCCTCTGGATTTAAACCAAAAGTGAAAACAGTAAGGCATGGCACATCCAGAGGTGAACAAAAGAGGTGATTAATGAATCTTAACACTGGAGACTTGGGAACACCACTGATTGTCTTGTAATACATAGGGAAATTATGCTTCACAAAAGGTGATAAGATCAAGTATAACACACACCTGAAATGCCAGCACTCAGACTAAAGCAGGAAGACTACCAATTCAAGGCCAGCCTAAGCTATATAGCAGGTCCCCAACTAGCTCAAACGAAAAAAGCATCTGTTTAAGTCCGAGGGAAAAAAACAAGATGGAAGAAAGGGGAAGACAATGAAAAGGGGAACAGACAACAGTTTTAAGCATGTTAAATTTTGAGACACTTAAAGAATACTTCAGATATCCAGACAATGGGCTAGGAATGCAGCCTCATTGGTAGAGTGCTTTGTCCACCATGCACAAAGCCCTGGGTTCAATCCCCAGCAGCACATAAACCAGGGATGATGGTGCACACCTACAATCCTAGCGCTTGGGAGGTGAAGAAAGGCAGGACAGAAGTCCTAGATAATCTTCAACTACAAAGTGAACTTAAAAGCCAGCCTGGGTTATAAGACTAGCAAAAAACATAAATATAAAAAAAGAAAAAAGAAGAAAAAGAAAAAGAGCATACTTCAGTTCAGAGTGAAATTAAACTAGAGCTATAAAATTCAGGAGCTGCCAGTTCATAAGTGGTCAATGAAGCTGCGAATGAAGCTAAACGCAAAATCTTTTTTAAAAAATAAAAATAAATTTAATAAAAACAGGATTTAGGAAAGCAGAGTGTGGTATCTGAATGAAAATGGCCTCCACAGGCTCATAGGAAATGACACTATTAAGAAGGTTTGGCCTTGTTGGAGTAGATGCTGCCTCATTGTTACTGGGATTGAGCTTTGAGCTTTCCAATGTTCAAGCCAGACCCAGTGTCTATCTCTCTTCCTGCTGTCTGCCAATCCAGATGTAGAACTTACACTTTGAGGTTCTTATCTGCCTGTACACCATGACCATAATGGACTAAACCTCTAAACCTGTAAGCCAACCCCAATTAAATGTTTTTCTTTATAAGAGTTGCCATGGTCACAGTGCCTCTTCACAACAAAAACCTAAACTAAGACACAAAGAGAATTCATTGACAAAGATTTAGCCAGATGAAATCTGCATCCCTATAATCCCAGCACTTGAGAAGCTGAGGGGGGAAGGTTTGAGGCTTGCCTGAGTTATATAATAAAGTAATTTCTCAGAAAGAAAGAAAGAAAGAAAGAAAGAAAGAAAGAAAGAAAGAAAGAAAGAAAGAAAGGAAGAGAGAGAGAGAAAGGAAAAGAAAGGAAAAGAAAAGAAAAGAAGAAAAAGAGAAAGAAAAAGAGAAAAAGAAAAAGAAGAAAAACAAGATAAAAATGCCAGGCACGGCAGTATATGCCTTTAATCCCAGCACTTAGGAGGCAGAGGTCTGTGAGTTCAAAGCCAGCAGGACTATCTACAAGGAGAGCTCCAGACCAGCCAGGGGTACATAGTGAAATACTGCCCCTCCAGAAACAACACACACACAAATATCCATTCACACCCCCAATAAAGACAGTGAAGGTAGTCAGAAATTAGAGACGTCTAAGAAACAATGATCTAGAAACCAAGGAATGGATGTTTCAAGAAACTGGAGATTGCTTGTAATCCCATAAAATTTAAAAAAAAAAAAAAAAAACAAGTAGAATGAAGATGGAAAACTTCACTGGTTTTATTTAATTTTTTTTATAATCTTAGAAAAAGTTAAAGAATGCCTGAGAGTCAAAGTATAAAATGTACTTTAACAAAATTCAGTGACACAGAGAAGGATGAAAACAGGGCCATCTGTGTAGAAAAAAATGGGGAGGTGGGAGTCAAGAGTTCACATGGTTCAGAATTGAATGCAGCTGGCTCAGGCCTGGGAAGCTGAAACAGAAATCACAGTGAGTTCCAAGCCAGCCCCAAGGATGTTTGTCAATTAAGAAAATAAGTCTGAAGAAAGGAAAAGGTTAATATGGATAAATAAGGAATACGATATCTGAGGGGGGAAAAAAGAGCATATACTTTCAAAAGAAAGGAAGACAGCAGTACAGGATGAGTGCCCACCTCAAGTAAATATAAATGCAAAGACAGAGGGAAGCATCTACTACCTCAGCACCCTCCCATCCTTCACACCCCACTCTCCCACCCCAGCCTCAGCCTGCCCCCTCCCCTCAAGCAGGAGACTAACAGTAAGGGAAAAAGAAGTGAGAAAGTAAAGCCACAGAATGGATGCTCACTCTTTCATACACAGCATTCTATAAACTATCAACAACTGCACATGCTGGTGGCTAAGAACAGAAAAGATGCACTGGAAACAGTACTTACTCATAGTCAGAAGGATTTGAGGTCCCAGGCAGGCACAGGCTGAGAAACAAAGCCCACAGTTATATGATAAAACTCTTCCCTCTTACTGCTATTAGCCTTTGATACTGTATCAGCCTCTGCTGGTTTCTTTAATCACTGCCTATACCTTTGTAAATATAGTCCCATTATTAATTAAATTCTTATGAAACCCAGCCTGAGCCATCTGCCACCTGCCACCTGCCAAGGAGCTTGACTGATACAAGAATACTCACTGTTTACAGAGTACTCGCTACAACATATCTCATTTGAGGACTGAAAACAAATAAAAACCTTATGCTTGGAAAAGAATAACACAAATAGTAGGTAAGGCTTGAGCTCTGAAATTCCTCAAACAAAAGTCTAAATCTCAGTGTACCATCTTTCAACTGTGTGATATTAAGTAAATCACAAATCTGAGCTTGTTTCCTTGTCAAAAAATTCCTGACAAAGTAACTATTCTTTTTAAGAAGTAAATGAGGTAACAGCACTCCAGGCAAGAAGCAAATCCTCTGTAAACTGTTTCTTTGCTCTTTTCCTTTCTGGTCCTGTATGACAGGGTGCTCACATCTCTGAGATAAGAGGTCTAACCTGCTCTAAAGTATGTCCTGTGCACTCAAGCCCCAGGAAGCTCAGCAAAATAAGCTTTTCATGTGCCTAAACCAAAACCCCTCCAGGTTTTGGAAGATTAACAAGCTGTTTCTATCATGCAATATCTGGGGTACCCAGGCTTCCTCCCCTCCTTAACCACTACAAAGCACTCTTTTCTCACTACCTCCTGTGAACCTTAGCAAGAACCACATAAAATCAGCATCTTAGAAGTCAAAACTGAAATCTAGGCCCTGTTCACATGCTGAAAAAAAGATTTAAAAAGGTCTTTCCCAGGTATTCCTACCACCTATTTAAACTCCTGGCAAAGAAGCAGAACTGCCATGTAGTTATGATGCCCTTTGTCCTACAGCAAAGTCCAAAGAAAAAGATAGATTCCTCTGTCTTCCCTGATTTACCTTCAGGCTAAACCACTAGGCCAATAGGGAAGCAGTAGTTGACTTCTCCAATCTACACACAGCCAGGATCAGCCACTCACCTCAGGGTCCAAAACACAATACAGCTTTATAGGGTCCCACAGCAAAAGGTGTCAACCAACCTTAAAACAGCAGAGACAGGAAGTGACTCAGCTTCAGCTTCTCTTAAGAACCTTTGCCCTGGGAGAGGCAAAGAGAAAGAAGCAGGAAGGGATATATAAACTTTACCAGACAAGGAGAGACCAAATGACCTTCCAAGAAGAAACCTCTTCCTAAACAAAACTGATTTTTGGCATAAGGCTGTTGCCCCAAACACACTGAAAGTGGAAAGACCTGATTAAACATGTAGAAATGAGGGAGGGGTGGCAGGGGGGCCTCTCTCAATAGTCTATCTGGAGCTCAACTCATACATACCATCCCTGCATTTCAATGTCTCAGACAAATAGGCTTTCAGGATACAGCCCACCTCTCCCCATACCACCTGGGCCTCTTGCAGGTATCTCTTCATCTCAGTGGATGGTCATAAGGCACAAAGTGAACTGCTAGCACACAGTGACTGTCTTTACAACAGTGACCTCCTCAGTGTCACACATGGTTATCTCTACACCTGTTCTTTGAGGATGACAAAGAGGAAGTCAAAGACTGGGTGAAATTGATCCTAAAGGGTAAGAAAAGTTCACTGGGCAGAGAAGAAAAGATGTTCCTAGAAGAGGAAGCAGCTTTTACAAAGATTCCAAGGCTAGAAAAGTAACATGTTTGTTAAGAGAACTGTGAACAATTTATTCAAGCTAGAACACAGAGGAGGAAGTGGCAACAGACAAGGCATGAAGAGGTGAGTTGAGGCCATATAAAGGAAATTGGATGTTGTCCTACAGGCTACAAAGAGCCAACTTTTTTAAGCAGCATAGTTTCATGATCGAATTTGTATTTTTAGAAAGATCATTCTAGGAATAGGCAAGAAAAGATCAACTTTTAAAGCAACAGACTTTAAAAAAAAATAGGTAAGTACCAAGGAGCTGAGGACTCAGGCAAAAGTTGGTGATGATGTGGCAATGGAGATAACAGAGGAAAAGTATTGGTCATCTCAGTGACTGACCAAATTTAGGAGGTAAAGGAGCAGAAATAGAGAATGACATCAAAGTCATCCTCTGGATTGATATAAGAGCAGATGATTGCAAAAAAATGGGTCTTTGGGGCATGTTAATTCAAAGATCACTGTGGAGATTTATGCATAAGTGCATATGTATATTTAGAACACAGAGACTGAGACAGATAAAGAGAAATAATCACATCATTCTGATTTTTTTAATATATTTCCACATTCTCCCTTTAAACTAAAACTTTTTCTCCCCTAACCAGAATGAGAATTCTATGCAACTGCATAGGACCACAACTTATTTCTATTGTTATCTTATGGGACTGAATTCACAACAAGAATTTGTTGAAAGAATAAATGAATGAGTTTGTTTTCCTAGCCCTCACTAAGAGTGCACACACCACCACCAAAATGTTTCTATCACTACAGCATCCTCATCCATGTTTCATCCTCTCAGACCTACCATTCCTCTGTAAATTAAAAGTCAAAATCCATTGTAATTAATGTTACTATGGCAACAAAAAGTTTAGTATAGCAAACAAAAAGCTTTCCGAATTCTGTGCTTTCTCTAGTAGAACCAAGAATTTATACAGATCCTAAGAATGCTCTAACATGCCAACCATAGTAGTGAACACCTTTTACCCTAGCACTTGGAAGGCAGATGCTGGCAGATCTCTGTGGCCAACCAAGCTACACTGTGAGGCCTCATCTGGGGAGAGGGACAAAAAAAAAAGGAGTGGGGGAGGGAGAGGGGAGGAGAGAAAGGCAAAGAAATTCTCTAACATTATCAGTAATACGCCCAATACTATACATGCCCATTCCATGTCATTGATACAATATTAAACAAAGCTCTCATCCCTATGACATGCTCACGCCCCTTAATTTTTTTGTTAACAATTACAAATCATAAAGAAATACTACTTGCAGGTATGAGGTCCTCTATTTCATCACTTTTCCAATATATAATGTGCCCTTTGCCCACACTGCCTTTACTTTCTATTACAAATCTTCCTTCCTCTAGTCACTAGCACTATGAAGATGCCAAACTGACTTGTTTTGTCCCTCTACCCTGTGAAACTGCTAGCTTCTGAATCTGACTCATCTCTAAAATTCCTTCCTTTGCCTACTTCACAAGGTATCAACATAATTTCAGCAAATTTTAAGGATGCTATGTAAAGCATGTCACTTTGATTTTATAATGAATTAATATAATATGTAAGCATGCATGCTACTCAGATATCTAAAGTTACATAAAATTACTATATAAGTACATGGTTCTTCAACCTAAAACAACACACACACCACTATCATTCTGAATGTCAGGATTTCATAAACCAGTAAAATATTTATTTTTTAAAAAGGTGATCAACTTTTTATTTTCATCATTTTCTTTAAACCTACCATGTACTTTACCACTAATTATTTCTCCAGTGAAAGAGCAAAGAGCACCTTAACACCAAAAAAGAACAATAATATTAGAATAAGTTACCCCTGCCCCTCTTTTGGCAGTGTTGGGATCAAACTTATAGTTTTGAATATGGAAGGGCACTCTCCCACTGAGCCACTCCCCCAGGATATAACTTTATTTTTAGTTCTTTCATCCTGTCTTATACAGATGAACGCTACCATGGACTGGATCCACAGGTCAGTGTTTGGGAACCACTACTACAACCTGTTATGCTTGTCGGTCCTCAAAAGTTCTGATTATCTGGCCAGACATATCATTATGAAGAAGGCCTCTTTGGTCTCCAGAGAGAAGAAAATATACCACAAGATAAAATAACTAGCTCTGAAGCTGAGATTCTTTAACAGAATATAAACTGAGGCTGCCTCAAATTCTCTAGGGATAGTCTTCATAGAAAGACCTAAATACTGTTATGGTTAAAGGAGGTTCAAGACACCTCAACTACATAGCCGACTGTCAGATCAGAGAGAAGATCCAGAGAATGGATCATATCACTAGTGAGACTAACTTCCCCAAATTCATGTCTGTGTGGATAAGGAGATGGACTTATAAAATACAAATAAAATGAACTTAATTATAGGATACAGAGGGAAATATGAGCTGTAAAATAGAGAAAACTTTTCAGGTGGTCTAAGTGTTTGGCATCTTGATTTCACAAATATGCACATATGTCAAAACATGTACACTTAAAGTATAAGCATTTACTGTACAAAAATTTGCTTCCACAAAGTCATGGGTTTTTTGTTCCTGCTTTTCAAACTCCTAAGAAGAGCAAACCTAAACACAGTGCTGCATATAACAAGCCATGTGACTTCCATGAAAGCAACTGCTCGTCCAATACAGATGACAGCAACAGGGAAGGAGGAATGTAGTAAGGGTGCCCAGAAGCAGGCAGAGAGAAAATATGGGTAGTTCTCTCTCTCCACCTCTCAAAACACAAAAACAAACTTCCTGATGGCCTCATTTTAAAGTCTGCCTTACAAAAGCAGAACCTGAGGAAACTGTGGTTCCATTATTACTCTGTAGATGACTAAACCTCAAACATTTTCCTTATCACAGTTACTGTTGCTTATGATGCTGTTTTGTGTGTGGTGTTTGGGGTTTGTTATTGTGGTTCTGGGGTTTTTTTTTTTTTCCTCCTCTCTCACTCTCTAACATATCTATGGGCACAGGGCGGCCAAGTGCACAACACTTGCGCCTGTACTTTACTTGATCGTAAACTATTGCTCTCCCTGGACAGGGCATCCAAGGAGGCCCCACAACCAACCTCAGCTCTCATGCAAGTCTCATAACCCTCAAGCCCCTTTCCTCCTCTGCCCTGCTTTCAACTGCTACACCAAGGCACAGCCATCCCCCGCTGGTTCCCGCCTTGGCCTTTAACGCTCCCCATCCCCGCACAGGCCTTACCCCCTCAACTCTTGTCCCAGGACGTCCCTCACCTTTCCAAGCTCAGCGAACCCACACCCTTTGCAAACGGTGGTTATGAGTTCCTTCAACTGGGCCCTTCGGAGCTGGGCCCAGGATCCCCTCCAGCGGGCTTCTTCCTGGTGCACAGCACCTAGGCTGTCCCCTGCCCCCCTACCTCAGATGTTCGCAGCCCCTCACCACCTGCCAACCCTTCACCCTGTCCCTTCAATTCCAAACCCGGTGCCGTCATCCCGAATCCCCTCGGCACCTTGCGCCTCTGCGCGCGCCGCGGCCCACGCGTCTCTTTCACTTGCACCACGCCGCCCTGCCCGGGCCTGTCGGCGGCCGGGCTAGGTGAGTTCAGGCCGCCGCCATCGCTCCTCAGGCGAACCAGCCGCGCCCCGCCCCGCGCCACACGCAGCCCGCGCCCCCGCGCACCTCACGCAACCGCCCAGTGACGCACGGCTGGGCAGCGGCGTGCCAGCTCATTGGTCCGGCCAGGCCCCAGCCAGAGCGTCGACGCCCGTTTCCTGGCAACGGCCGAGCGCAGGGGCGGGGTCTCCGTCCGCATTCCAAGAAAGGAGCGGCTCCACACTCTCAGGCCCCGCCCCCTCGACCCGCAGACTCCGCCCTTCTGAGGATTCTGGCGTTTTATAGGGGACGACTGAGAAGAGGCGGGGACAGAGGAGAGAAATTCGAACCGGAGGGCAGAAGGCTGCTCTAAGGGAGGGACAAGCTTCTGAGGCTAGGAAAGAGTAGGCTTTGGAAGGCACTGGGAGAGATAGAGGGCGAGGACGAGGGGGCGGGAACACAGGCCCTGGGCGGTGCTTATAGCGTCAAGTGGGCAGGGCTTTTCCTAAAGGATAGGCCAAGGGCCAGTCTGTGGGCAGGGCTGTAGAAAGCTCTCCTAGACCAGGCTGTTTGCTACCAAGCTAGTTTGTTTCCACCAGACTTATGCACGCCGGTTGGATTCTACCTTCCTACCCGTGAAGACCGCCTCTTCCTAGCTCTCCCGAAGCTTCCGTGACCTCGTAGAACGTGGAATAAGTTCCTACATGACAGCCTGGATTCCTGATCCGTTAGAACCTGTCTCAGTCTTAGGGCTGCGAAAGGAAAAGCGTCTAGAAGCAGCACTTAGCATGATCCCTGTTCATAGAGGATGAAAGAGCTGAGAGATGGCTTCAGGGAGAAATGCTGGCTGAAACAAGAGTGAGAAACACTAAGAGAATTAGCAGTTTCCGATAAAATCTGTAGTTGATTCTATCAGTGTTACCTGATTGTGATCATTCTGTGATTACATAATATGATGGATGACAGGGGGGCATGGGTAAGGAGTTTACAGCTTTGTGTGTTGTTTTTGTGACTTTTCTGTGATTCTAAAACTGGTTCAAATTAAAAGTATCCATAAAGAAGAAAGAAATAAAAATTTCACCCTAAAGAATTAGCTATCCCAAGGCAAGGCAGAATGGTCAAGACCCGGAGAACACCTGGAGCTGGGAGCATGCAAAGCAAAGATCAGATGAGAATGAAAACGGAATATATAATACTGCGGGACTAGTTGACCGTGTTAGTTTATATTATAGTCTTGGAATTTTATACATAGTCAGGTGGACAGGGCACCTTTGCAAATGGTCATTCAAAAGCAAAGCCCAAAATAGGATCAAAAGGATGTAGAAAAGGGAGTTTGTGGACACTGGGAAGGGTTTGAGACTTGGGTAAAGGGAAGGGAAAGGATTAAATATTGACATCCTGTATAAATTAAAAACCATCAAAGGGAACCAGAGAGATACCATCCTGGTTAAAGCACTGGCTGAGCAAACGTGACAGCCAGAGTTCAAATTCCCCAGAATCTACATAAATACCGGGTGGGTGTTGTGATCCACCGGGATCTGTCCTTGAAAGGTGACTCTGTTTTATTGAGAGAACCTGTCTCATTAAATCAGATGGAAGAACAAACAAGTGTGATTCCTTCCATCAGTCTCAGGCCTCCACAAGCACACACACACACACACACACACCACTCAAGGGCATACTCACAAATTTCCAGAGCTGAGGCATTGTTATGAGAGGTGGGAGTGACAGTGACTAGAAAGAAGAAGAGTGACTCCTCAAGCTTATAATAGTTCTGCTTCTTGAGCCAAGTACTGAGCTGGGTAAGTTCAATTTGTGAAAATATATCAAACTATAGATTTCTCTATTACTGTTGTTCCAGTGATAGTGGTAGTTACTATGTTGGCTGTATTAGTCAGCTGTCCATCACTGTTCCAAAATGAGATTAATAACAGAAAAAAAAAAAGTTTATCTTGATTCAGAAATTTCTGCCATGCTTGCCTTTGGAACAGTGGTGAGGAAGTAGATCATGCCACAGAGTATATGGCAGCGGAGGCTGTTTACCTCGTGCCATCCTAGAAGTAAAGGGTAAGATAGAAAAATGTTAGAACCCCAACATTCTCAAGGGCATACCTCATTGGCATGCTACCTGCCCCTTCCTAAAAGTTTTACCATCCCCCAATTGTGCCAGAACCTATTGACCAAGACCTCAGAACATAGCCTGTGGGGTACCTTTAAGACTCAAACCACAGTACTAAGTAACAAATCACTCCAAATTAGTGGCATAAAGCAGACGGCTTGTTATTCTGTGATTCCAATGAGATGCAGCAGAAGTGGTTTATTTCTATCCCATGAGCATCTAGGAAATTCAAATGTGGGAGTGGCTTGAGCCATCATTAGAATCACCTAAAGGCTTCTTCAATTGCATGTACAGTGCTGGGCTGGAACAAGTGAAAGGCTGAACTCAGCTCAGACTTCTCAAGTTTCTCACAGTGTGATAGACAGGATCAAAGAGAGCAGGATCCTGAGAGGCAGCAATCACAATATGCATACCAAGCTACCCAGAAAGTAGCAACATCTTTGATAGTCTAACCTTAGATGTCACAAAACATCACGCTTAGTATGCTCTATTTGCTGATAGTCACAAGTGACAAACATCAAAAAATTTGCAGTCATTTTTTAAAATATCTGAATTACATAATACTAAATATTGGTCCCAGGTGTTTGGCTGAGAGGACAGAAATGGGCGTTTGGGGTGGGGGAGAAGAGTAGGTGGGAGAAGATAAAGGTGCTGATACACTGGGTTGAAGGGGACTGCGGTGGTTTGAATAAGAATGGCCCCCATAGGCTCATATATTTGAATGCTTAGTCACCAGGGTGTGGAACTCTTTGAAATGATTAGAAAGATTGGAAGGTGTGGCCTTGTTGTATCACTATGGGTAGGCCTTGAGGCTTCAAAAGCCCTAGGCTTGCACTCTCTCTTCCCCCCTCGACCCCTGCCTATGGGTAAGGATATAACTCTCAACAACTACTCCTGCAACATACCTGCCATTATGGCATTACTGGCACCATGCTCCTGACCATGGACCAAACTTCTAAAACTGTAAAGAAGCCCCCAATTGAATGCTTTTTTGGTGGTGGTGGTGGTGGTGGTGGTGGTGGTGGTTAGTTGGTTTGGTTTGGTTTGGTTTGGAGTTTTAAGACAGGGTTTCTCTGTGTAACAGCCCTAGCTGTCTGGGAATTCACTCTGTAGACCAGGCTTGGCCTTGAACTCGAAAAAATGCCTCTGCCTCTGCCTCTGCCTCTGCCTCTGCCTCTGCCTCTGCCTCTGCCTCTGCCTCTGCCTCTGCCTCTGCCTCTGCCTCTGCCTCTGCCTCTGCCTCTGCCTCTGCCGTCTCCCAAGTGAGTGGAGGCATTAAACCATACCTGGCAAATCATTTATAAGAGTTGGCCTAGTGATGGAGTCTCTTCACAGCCTTAGAACAGTGGCTAACACAGTATGACAGTTAAGGTGTCAAAGTGGGATCTAGTATGCAGTTAGTCAGTCCTAAGGATGACTAAAGCTCAAGGAAGTTCATGAGAATTACTAGATAGCAAAATAATTCTGTGGGTGACCAAGATCAGCCAGAACATGTGTGGAAGATGGAAATGAAAGAGAGAGATCTAAGATTTCTAGGAAACACTAACCTAGAAGGAATGTGCGAAGACTCTTATAAAAGAGACTAAGAAATAAACAGAACACCAGGAAATGGTGACATTACAAAAGCTATGGACAAAAACATTTTGGAAACATTTCCTAGGGATATAGATATTTCTTTCAAGAAATTCCAAAAATGTAAATCTGACACTAACCCATAGCTGTATAAAACAGTTTACAGGTCTCCCATTGTCTTTGATTGTCCCCTTTTGTTCTTAAAATTAGGGGTAGGGGACAGGTTAGCAAGATGGCTCAGCAGGTAAAAGCATGAGCCTCACCACTGGAATTTGTGTACCAACTGACTCCAAAAGTTGTACTCTGATCTCCATAGGAATGACAGCAGGGACATCAGCCTAAGTGGGAGGGGGGATTATAGGAAATACGTTTGTTTTGTTATGAAAAGTTCACAAGAAAACTTGAAAGAGGTTGAGGGTCCACAAAATATGTCCAGTAGCTGTTGGCGCTGGGCATGAGAAATAGGAAAGGAACAAAAGTAGCACAGAATGAGCACATAGCCGGAAGATTGGGTGATAGGTATGTAGATAAGGATGTGGCTATGGAAAACACCTCTAAGTGAGAGGCACCCCAGTGTCCCTAGAGACTAGTTTAACACCTGACATGAAGGAGCCGCTTGGCACATAATTGTCAAATAAATAACTAGGCCCAACAGAGAACCTGCATAAAGTGAAACAGTATTCAAACCGACATTTCCAGCAGGCTTGGGGAAGGTGAAAGAAGACAGTAACAAAACTGAAGCTACCTTCCCAAGCATCTACCTCCCACCACCTCCGGGGACCTCATTAAAGGTGTTTAGCTGGGCAGGTGTAAACCAGCCTGGGTCCTGGGAGACAGGGCAGGGTGCTGGAGCTACAGTGCCTCCACCCACTCCATCCCTGCTAGCTCTAGTTGTGTTGCTAGGAGCTTCAAAGACAGAAAGACGCAGCTGGAGCCCCAGGGCAGCTTCTTCCAGGAAGCCAGGCACTTTCTCAAGCCACCTCTAATTGGCGAAGTCCTGGATATCCTACAGGCTAGGACCACACTACAGAAACATGAGCCAGGACAGCAAAGTGAAGACAACAGAGTCCACGCCCCCAGCCCCAACCAAAGCCAGGTGAGAGAAGTCTGGTCCTCTGTGTGGGGTCTAATCACCTCACTCCCTGGGGCTTCCTTCTTCTTGGTGTCCTGGTTATAACCCAAGCACTGAATGCCTGGTGGATAAATGAGAGGAGTCTCTTTTTCCCTACAGGAAGTGGCTGCCAGTCCTAGACCCATCTGGGGATTATTACTACTGGTGGCTGAACACGATGGTCTTCCCAATCATGTATAATCTCATCATCGTTGTATGCAGGTTTGGCAGGGGTGCTAAATGAGGGTCCTTAAGAGAAGGGCAGGCCTAGAGGGTGAGGCCTAACAAAGAGGTGTCTTCCCTGGAAGGACTCAGGGTAGAGGACTGAGGGACCTGTCCTGACAAACCAATGACACATAGTTGGTACCTTTAAGCAAATCCCCTCTGCCCCTACCCTGCAGGGCCTGCTTTCCTGACTTGCAACACAGTTACCTGGTGGCCTGGTTTGTGCTGGACTACACGAGTGACCTGCTGTACCTACTAGATATTGGGGTACGCTTCCACACAGGTCAGTGATTCCCCGGGACTAACCTCTCCCCAGGAAAGTGTTAAGAAAGTAGCCACCTCTAGGGCTGCACAGTCATGTGTCACTGTGTTTGAGTGCTCACCCAAAAACCTGCCTTCATCTTGCCTTCATGTCTGACCTTGGCATACCCAGCCTGCAGCTGACCTACCCATAGTTGACCCTAGCCTATCTCCCTCTTTGCTCCTAGGATTCCTAGAACAGGGCATCCTGGTGGTAGACAAAAGCATGATCGCCAGTCGCTATGTACGCACCTGGAGCTTCCTGTTGGACCTGGCTTCCCTGGTCCCCACAGATGCAGCCTACGTGCAGCTAGGCCCCCACATCCCTACACTCCGGCTAAACCGCTTTCTCCGAGTGCCTCGCCTCTTTGAGGCTTTCGACCGTACAGAGACCCGCACAGCTTACCCAAATGCCTTCCGCATAGCCAAGCTGATGATCTACATTTTTGTCGTCATCCATTGGAACAGCTGCTTATACTTCGCCCTGTCCAGGTACCTGGGCTTCGGACGGGATGCATGGGTATACCCAGACCCTGCGCAGCCTGGCTTTGAGCGCTTGCGGCGCCAGTATCTCTACAGCTTCTACTTCTCCACTCTGATCCTGACCACTGTGGGTGACACACCGCTGCCAGCCCGAGAGGAAGAGTACCTCTTCATGGTGGGTGACTTCCTGCTGGCCGTCATGGGTTTCGCCACCATCATGGGTAGCATGAGCTCTGTCATTTACAACATGAACACGGCAGATGCAGCCTTCTACCCAGACCATGCTCTGGTAAAGAAATACATGAAGCTACAGCACGTCAACCGAAGGCTGGAGCGGCGCGTTATTGACTGGTGAGAGGGTGGCTATAGACCGGGGGAGGTATGCCTGAGGACCTGAGTGCAGTAACTCTGGTCTTGCTGCCTTCCGGAGGGTGGCATTCGTTCATAGGTCTACTAGATTGAGCTTAGAATATGGTGTCTTCTACTGAGAGAATCTGGAAGGGGAAGAGGGTGAGCAAGAGAGTGACAAAGAGAGGAATGTGCATAAAAGAGTGACAAGAGAATGAGAGCTGCTTCTGACTGAGAGGATTGGGGAGGCTCTGAAAGGAGTGGGTAGAGGGCAACTATCCAGGCAGGAGATGGCCAACAGATTGATTGTATCATGAGATTGCAAACTGTGTTCTGAATAAAGGAAATGTCTTCATGTCAGGAAGCTACCTACCACAATGCCTGTGGAAGAGGGTGGGAGCTTGCTGACTAAAGCAATGCAATGTGGAAGTGGTACAAGACACTGAGGCTGGGGGTGGAGCCTAATGGGAGGCAAAAGAAATGTGTCTATCAAATGGTCGAGGCCTCTACACCTTGGATGAGGTAGAAAAGATCATGTCTGTAACAAAGAAAAGGGATCCCATTGCTCTTATGAGAAGCCAGTGTGGCTGGACTCTTGGCTGAGCTGAGTCCTGGTGAGTAGGCAGAGGCAGACACACTGGGTTCCAGTGAGTAAATGGTTCTGCTTTTCTCTCAGGTACCAGCATCTGCAGATCAACAAGAAGATGACCAATGAGGTAGCCATCTTGCAGCACTTGCCTGAGCGGCTGCGGGCAGAGGTCGCTGTATCCGTACACCTGTCTACCCTGAGCCGAGTACAGATCTTCCAGAACTGTGAAGCCAGCCTGCTGGAAGAGCTGGTGCTAAAGCTCCAGCCCCAGACCTACTCACCAGGCGAATACGTATGCCGCAAAGGGGACATTGGCCGAGAGATGTACATCATCCGCGAGGGCCAGCTGGCTGTGGTGGCAGATGACGGTGTCACACAGTATGCTGTGCTTGGTGCAGGGCTCTACTTTGGGGAGATTAGCATCATCAACATCAAAGGTGAGTCTCCAAGGAAACTGGTAGGGACAGGGTGGCAGAACCCCGGGACAGGATGGTACTTTGGGGCATGTAGATTTAGGAGATCTGGCCCTTGTCTGAGTTGCTACAGGGCTCAGGAGAGAAGCAAGATGTGGGTTATCTGTTGCCTGGGAAGAAGCAGTTGAGCTAAGGTCAGTGGGTGGGAAGGATCCTTAAAAAAACAGAGCTTTCATGTTCCCCATGTGCTGGAAGTGCCAGCAGACCAGCTAAACATTACTGTACCAGCCATGTTGTTATATAACTACCCATTGGTCATCTATCAAGGAAGGTTGCTGATAAGCACAGAGCTTGGTCACTAGCACTTTACTAGATGAAAAAAACAAGTCAGGAAAAGTGGCTTGGCTCAGAAGCACCAATGTGGAGGTTACATCCTGGTTCAGGAGTGAAATGTGACCTTCCTGTCTTCTACCAACTGCTCTCCACCCACCCACCCCCTCATGTGTCTGCCCTTGGACCACAGGGAACATGTCTGGAAACCGACGAACAGCTAACATCAAGAGCCTGGGCTATTCAGACCTCTTCTGCCTCAGCAAGGAGGATCTACGGGAGGTGCTGAGTGAGTACCCACAGGCCCAGGCAGTCATGGAGGAGAAGGGCCGTGAAATCTTGCTCAAAATGAATAAATTGGATGTGAATGCTGAGGCAGCTGAGATCGCCCTCCAGGAGGCCACAGAGTCTCGGCTGAAAGGCCTCGACCAGCAGCTTGATGACCTACAGACCAAGTTTGCTCGCCTCCTGGCTGAGCTGGAGTCCAGCGCACTGAAGATAGCTTACCGCATTGAAAGGCTGGAGTGGCAGACTCGAGAGTGGCCGATGCCAGACGACATGGGTGAGGCTGATGATGAGGCTGAGCCTGGAGAAGGAACGTCCAAGGATGGAGAGGAAAAAGCTGGCCAGGAGGGACCCTCAGGCCTAGAATGACCCCATTCTCACCCTAGGACTCCCAGCTCAAGTAATTCCAGAGTGGTAGGAAAGTCTGCCTGCAGGAATTGTCATCCTATTTGCTAGGTCACAGAAACTTAGGTAAATTGGCCTAGAGATGCCTAGCTATGGATGTGGGTCATAGCATACATGTCCCATACTCACCAGCAGCACACACACATGCACACACTCAGGCTCAGGCGCAAGACTGAGTTCCACATAAAATGTTCCTGTCTTCTGCTCCCAGTGCATCCTCATAAACATACCTATGACTTATGCTCACCCTGTGATCACAGAGAACAATTTAATGCACTGGGACTGCTGGGGTGACCTTTGTACATTTAAAGGAGGTCGCTGGTATAGGAGGACAAGGACAGTGTGAAGCTACAGGGAAAGAAGGCAGTTAAAATTTCTAAACTACTAGATCACTGCTTCAGCTGCTTCCAGGCATGGCCAGACTTCAGGTCTGAGCTGGGCCAGGTAGTATTTTAAAATGAACGTGATGTGTAACTTAGAGTTCAGCTAGATAATACACATCATTATTGGGAGAGATTAAGAGAGTTATTACCCTTTAAAACATTTTAAAATATGTAATTATTTTGTGACTTATTAATAAAATGTAAGGTTCATCATGTTGGCACTGGGTTTATCTTGTTCATCTCTATATTGCCAGGGCCCAAGCTGCCTGGTACATAGTTGGTGCACACATACACATTTGGTGAGGAGAGCTGGAACATAGACTGCTGAAAGAAGATAGGAGCCAGTTCCTCAAGAGCCTCTTCTACCATCTCTGCCCCCAAATCACAATGAACTAGGACAGGAGAGGGGGACGATGTGAACGGCTTCATCGTGTACCTCATGGACTCAGGGAGGTGAAGTAAGCTTATTGTCAGTACAGTGTGACAGACACCCTTGACCCCTTTGGGGCTCTGTTAGAGTGGGTGAGTCCTGCCACTCCATAGAATTCTCCTCTGCAGCAGCACAGGTACACTGATACTGGGCCAGCTCCAGCTGCCTGAACGCAGGGAAATAAGTTTCAAGGCCAGATGTGCACCTTCTTCTGCCTCTGTTCTTCGAGGATGAGAGGTGCAATGTCGCCATATGGGTCCTTCAGTGGTGGAGCAGTGCCCATCACTGTGTGGAAGACAAGTGCTTTCACAGTTTGAAACTGTGCTCGGTAGCAAGGCGAGTACACAATCTCAAGATTCTGTAACAACAAAAATAAAAGTCAATTCTTTTAGTCTAAAAAAACCCCCTCCATGTATAACAAGCACCAAGCGAGGTCCTTCAGTATATGGCCAGAAATGTAATTGAAATAGTCATTCGGGGTACTGAACGCTTCAGCCCTCCCATCCATCATAGGAAATAACTGAAATGATTGCACTGCCTGAATGTGAAGCTATTTGAATAGCAGCGTCTGAACCAGGAATCATCAGAAACCTCTGCCCCATTTTGATTACATAAGCTAGGTCTCTTAGGACTTCACCAGCAATTCACTTAGCGGCAAATGTTCCCATCCATCTACACAGGCTTAGAGGTGAAAGGACAGAAACTTCTGGACCTCAGGGTGGAATATTCCTTAAGACTGATTAAAGGAACAGGAATCTTGAAGATTCTGTTAGGTTTTTTTTTTCTTGCTGTACCATCTTACCGCAAACTCCACAGCCTAAAACAGCACCCACTAATTACCTCACAGTTGTGTGACTCAGATCCACGCTCTTCTCAGAGCCTGCTAAGACTGAGTTCAGATGTCAACTGCGCTGGGCTCTTAGCTGGAGGCTTCAGAGAAGAATCTGCCTCCAGATTCAATTAGGCTATTGGCAGAGTTTGCCAGTCTTGACTATGGGACTTGGATCTTTGTTTATCTGATGCAGTCACTTTTAAGCCCACACCGCCCACACCACCCACACCCGCCACTTTCCCCAAGCATTCAATTTCCAGGACCAAGCAAAGGAAATGCTCTTCTTCATAGGACCCCATCATATTAGGCTAGGTCAACCTGAATCACGTGAAATAACTTCTCTGTTTGGCTTTAATTACATCTGCAAAGCTCCCTTTTCCATAATCAGAAGGCAATAGTAATAACCAAACTTCTGCCCA
This sequence comes from Mus musculus, assembly GCF_000001635.26. Classification (NCBI taxonomy): domain Eukaryota; kingdom Metazoa; phylum Chordata; class Mammalia; order Rodentia; family Muridae; genus Mus; species Mus musculus. The sequence goes on from NC_000073.6 coordinate 105,410,211, forward strand.
CTGTAATCTCCTGGGAGGAGGCCACCTAGATCCCACTTTCACAGAAGGCATGGGACTGAAAGAACTCAGAGTTGAGTGTTTGTGGAAACTAGAGGTTGACCACAGTGTCTCGAAGCACTGGAGTCTCCGAATGTACCCTGTGACGGTGTGTAAGCCTACACGAGGCACATCCCAGCTGGCTCTGTCAGAACACCATAGACTCTGCCCTAAGTCAGGGAAGAGAAAACAGACAGAAAGCCATAAAATACAACAGAGATAAAATCCCCTGTAAGTTGGATGGTTAGAAACGTTAATGAAATTGGCAAAACCCAAGATATTTGTATTTCTTATGTCATTAAGGAGGCATTCATGACTGCTATACACATAATATATTTTTGGTTCTCATAATGATGTTAGGAAGTTTACTATTATGCTCATTCTCTCCAGAGCAGGAAACTGCAGCCCATAGAGCAACTGAGAATAGATTTGATTTGTTGAGAAGTTACTTTACGCCAGGGTCTGGACCACATGTATTGTCTCAATTCATCATTACAGCCATATGAGAAGGATATCGGTACTATCTTCATGTTGAAGTGCAGAAAATGAAGCTATGGGATTAAATAACAAACCCCAAATTATAGGGCTCTTAAGTCACATCGAAGGAAACCTAACTCACATGAATAAAATGGAACCTACATCTAATTATTTTTATATTTATTTACGTGTTCATTCATTCAGTTATAATACCAGATTTGGGGCTAAAGCAATTCAAGCTCCTTCCTTCACAGAGAGCAATGTGACGCTTTTGATCAATCACTGTGGTAACCAGGGGAGACCAAGTCATTCCAGCTAAGCAAGGTTGTGACCTACTGTCAAGGTTGTCCAGTGTGAGGAAGTGTGATCTCAAGGACACAGCCACAAAGGTGGGAAGCACCTGCTACACTGGGAAGGGGAGAGTGGGGCAAGCATCTGCACACCTACGTTATGTGTGCTGCTAGATTTGCCCCCAGAGCGTCAAAATATGCCAAGGGCTTTTCTGCTGAGATCGCGGACTCTTGAGATTTAGCTCTTCTCGCTTCTAGCAGACGCAGACCCTCACTGTCTTCTCTCAAGAGTCCTGACTGCAAGATGCCTTGAACTGGCTGAAATTCAAGGTGTTCACCCTCTCCTGTTTTCCCAGTTAGCTATTCTCCTGCAGAAAAATTACCTGCCCATCCTACCCTAGCTCTCTTTTTCTCTCTCTCTCCCTCTTTCTTTCTCTCTTTTTTCTTTCTCTTTTTCTTTCTCTCTCCCCTTCCTTTCTTCCTTCCTCCCTTTCTTTCTTCCTCCCTTTCTTTCTTTCTTTCTTTCTTTCTTTCTTTCTTTGTGTTTGGCTACTAGACCTAGAAGACATATAGAAATAAATTGTGAAGCTTGAAAAGGAGTCAGATTCATAGGGAGAAGGGCTATCCAACCTGAGGTAAGACCTAACACAAACTCTAAGAACACGAGGCCAAGTGGGTGGATTCTTGCTTGGGGTTCAGCTGGAGTTGTCAAGCTGGTATCAAAATCCTGACTCAAGTTGGGGTACCTTTTAAGCTGGACTGAGATACTGCAGGTGGGACAGAGCATGTCATTGTAGGCAATCACACTTGAGGTTTGCTTCTGCTCTACAAAATCTTTTAGCGCTATTGAGAGCAAATGTTAGAAAATTAAAATGCAGATTAATTTATGAATGTAGAATTCCCACCAGCATCTGGTGGATAGAAATTTCTCCATAATGAATATCATCTATCACTCATGTCCCTCTACCTGTGATTTTGCCTTGAGAGTTCTGAGGCTCTAGCTGTCTAGCTCCTGTGGGCCCAAGAATTTATGGCCTCTGGGCTCTTCTGGCAGTACCAGATGCGGCCAGCAGAGGGCGCCAGGTTCTTCCTCCTCTTACAACCCTCTGTTCCAGGCTTCATAATTTGAAAAACTGTGAGACATTCCCAAGAAGACAAGGAATTTCAGGGGCAAGGAATAATATTGGTGGGCACTGTGATTTTTTTTCAGTTACTACTGTACTTTATTGTGTTCAACCAAATCACCATGTTACAAAAATAGCAAGCTGCCGTAATAAAAGATAAGGCTCCTCTATCCAGCACCAGTTAGCATCATTTTACTTTCAAGCCTAGAAATGCCATAGACACATCCAAAGAACACAACGGAGCAGAAGAGCCACAGCTGATGGATTCATGGGACCACCCAGTGTCCAGCTGAGCTACTCTGTGGTATCGCTCTCCTCCTCCTATGGTGCTTCATGCTCCTTAGGACTAAACTGTATGCACTTACAGACTGTTTACGCACTTGTATACAAATCAACTGAAGATGCAAATGTTACACCGGAGGTGCGAGCCTGTGGAGCCTCACTGTGCAGCAGCTCTGTCACTGTAAATGCTCTATGCCCCTTGTGTCTCAAAGGATGATGTCACAGACCACTTTACCCCTGCGGCTGCTGGCATTATTTGACTTCACTTTCCCTACCCACCCATCCCACAGCCTTTACAATTTTGTTTCTTCGGTTTTGATCGCCTGAGGTTTGATTGGTCCAGTTCTAACAGGTTTGGTGGTTATGGTGGGTGCAGGGGGTGGCTTTTCTTCTACTTTTTCCTGGCAGGTGCCAGGAGGGTCACTCAGCGTTTCAGGGTTACTTGTATCACTGTCCACTCTCTGGGCTTTGCCTCCTATCTGTTTGTTCTGTTGCTGTTCAGAGAAGAACCGCTGCGTGGACTGAAGAACCTCTGCTCTCTGCTTTGCCTGGGGTGCAAACTGTGCAGGAAACGGCTGTGTCATGCGCACTGTGGCGGGGGCTGACTGGAACTGTTTCTGATACACAACGCTGCTCATTTTGCTAGACTGGCTCTTTGGACTTGTTGATGTAGCCCTGAATGGACTAGACGTTGGCGTGGTGCTTCGACCACCAATTGGAGGTGTTCCTGGTTTGATATCAATGCCACTCCCAAAGGCTTTTAGTTCCATTTCAGACATTTTTCCTGTGGTCGCCATCATGCTATGCTGTGTTCCAGCAGGGATTAATCCTCGGAAAGGCTGGCTTACTTGGGCAGGACGGCTCAAGCTCTGAGCCTGTGCTTGTGGGGTCGTGTGCTGTAACTGGGGCTGAAGTGTCTGAGGCAAAGCAATCAGAGGTTGTCCTGTAGATCCAAAATTCGTCAAGGAAAGCTGGGATGCTGGTAAAGGTACTGTAACCTGCTGGAGAGCACTGGGGGATTGGGCAGTGTTATAAAAATTTGTCTGACCAGGCTTCTGTACTTGTCCAGAGTAAAGATTTGAGGTTTGAGTAAGATTTGCTCTTGCCTGAAGAAGATGTGTATCAATAAGCTGAGAACTTCCTAGTCCTGATGCCTGCCCCAGCTGATGTTCACACAGAATAGGGATGGGCTGAGTATTTGAAGTCTGCTGAAAGGCAAGACCTGATTGTGCCTTGGCAAGTTCCTGGTGCTGGACAGCTGGGAAGTTGTGGATAGCTGTACCAGAGAGGACAACTGGAAGGCTGGGAAAGACTGCTTTGCATAAAGGCTGGCTGTGATCTGTATGGTTGAATTGAAGAACTGAATAATTCCTGAGCCTGTGAAACAGCAGGCCCAGCCCCCAAACTCAGCTGGGCTTGATGCTGCCCTTGCAGTGGGGCATAGATAGGGATTGGAATCTGCTGAACTGATGTCGGCTGCGACAGACCAGGTTGGAAGCCCTGCTGCTGAGCCAGGGATGGTGGAGCCAATCGCGCATGCTGAGTATTGAATAGGGCACTGTGATCTTGACTTGCTTGTGAAAACACCTTTTTCAGACTTTTTTAATTTTTAGATTTATTTTATTTATGTATGCACATGCCTGGTACCTTCAGCCATAAGAAGAAGACAACAGATCCCAAGGAACTGGAGTTACAGATGGTTGTGAGTCACTTTGTGCATCCTGGGAGCTGAACCCAACTCCTTACAATATTAACAAGTACCTTCCCAGGTTCAATATCTTAGCCTGTTGCTCTCAGTCTTCATCCCCAGCAGGACCCACAGGAGCAGCAGAAGCTAATAATTTGGGGACATTCTTAGAAGCTCTCTCTGAGTGGCTTTTCTTTGACTCTATTAGCCCTCAAGTGAGGTCTTGACCTGGTAGATCTCTGGTTTTTATCGACTAACTTTGAGGCCCAGTCAGCCATCGAGTGTGATTATCCAGCCAGAGACAGCCTCTGGCTGTGTGGCTCTGCTCTCCCAAGGCACAAGCTCGGGGACCTGGAAGGCCAATACTGCCCCTGATTTCTTTCCCCTACGCACCATTAATGCCTGCTCTGACTCCAACTGGCTGCCTTCCTAGCCATTTTCCTCTTTGTTTAATTATGGCAAGAGAAGAGCCTCCTGTGTGGGCAGGGATTGCGTAGGCAGGAGCTCGACACAGAAGCATATCCACGCATCACAGAAATGCAAAGAAAGCCTTGAAAGGTGTGGACTTGGGAGAAGTCAGACCCAGAGAGAAGGACTGACAAAGTGGAACAAGGGGGGAAGCTCTGTGTGTGTGTGTGTGTGTGTGTGTGTGTGTGTGTGTGAGAGAGAGAGAGAGAGAGAGAGAGAGAGAGAGAGAGAGAGAGGGAGGGAGAGGGAGAGGGAGAGGGAGAGGGAGAGGGAGAGGGAGAGGGAGAGGGAGAGGGAGAGGGAGCGGGAGCGGGAGCGGGAGAGGGAGAGGGAGAGGGAGAGGGAGAGGGAGAGGGAGAGGGAGAGGGAGAGGGAGAGGGAGAGGGAGAGGGAGAGGGAGAGGGAGAAAGGGATGCTGGGGGTAGAGCTTATTACAGGAACCTGACAGGACACCATTGTGTGAATGGTGAGCTTCCCAAATAAACAACTAGTATTGAGTATTTTGTGGCGCTGTCCCTGATTAGAATGAACAATACATTGCAACACAGGCTATCTGACTGGGCATCAGTCACTGTAGTCTCCTCTCTTTGGCTGCTTTTCCTGAGTCTTTACTGAAGCAGTAAGTATCTCTCACACACCTCACTTGTGATATTGAGTACTGAAAGAAGGATCATGCTTCAGTCACTGGGTCAGAGGTTGCCAGGGTGACAGAACCTCCCTGTAAACGGTTCTAACCATACAAGTCAAGGTTAGTGGTCCAGAAGCCCCAAGGCACAAAGCTAAACTAAAGCCAAACACAACCTTAGCAGATGAAGACGAGTTCCAACAGCAGCCTCTCTCTCAGCACAGAACCTGGCCCTACTTGGCATCGTGTGGTTCGACTTGCTTCTTAGGCACATACGTTTGCGACTGGTTCTAGGATGAGGATCCAGGTCTTTCTCCTATGAATGTTCATGCTGATTTTGCAGTTCTCTTCTTGTTCTCAAAGAAACCTCTCCTGTTTTCTGACCCTGTACAATCTTCTCTCCAAACTCTGGAAGGTCCTTGGTCTAGATGGAATTTCCTCATTTGGAATTATGAATATTTATCCTCTTAACAAATTTACGTCCAGTTCTTCTCTCATACATGGAAACTCCCCCTTCTCCAGGTAGCAGTTAGTTTACATTCCTTTTTATAAGCCATCTTCATTGGCTGAGCATGTAGCTCAGTAGTAGTGTTCATCCACATATGCAAGGCCCTACGTTTAATCTTCAACATGGCTGAATTAATTAACTAAATGACTTTCATTAAATTAGCATATTCACAGTATTTCCAGGCCCTGGACTCCCATTACCCATCAGCAGTTAGATACTGCAGAGGAAATTACTCTGGTCAAAAGATGATGGCTGACATGTAACATCAAAGAAGAGGAAGTGGGAAGATTATAAGGGGCAGAGGTGGTGGATGAGCAAAAAGAAACAGGAGCTTTAGACACAACAGGGCTGATGTACAGATGAACTCACAGAAACTGTGTCAGCTTGTACGAGAAGTGGGCACAGTGTCGTCCCATCCCTAACCAACAAACTGCTTATAATTGATACCTGCTGGGACAGAGAACATCGGATGGTTTTTTTCCCAATGGAATGGTTACATCAACATCCTTCAGAGCTTCAGGCCTCTTGAGCAGCTCAAGAACAGCCAGTGGTCAAAATGAACTGTGTGGTTTTTATGTGCCCTGTTTGTTGGTTTGGCACTTTTTTCTTTAGTTTGATTTGGATTTTTTTGGGGGGGCGGGGAGGGTAAAGGACATGAAGTTGAGTGGGAAGTGGGGTGGTGGGTAGGTTCTAGGAGAAGTCAGGGAGTGAAAGAATATGATCAAGATATAAAAATGAAAACAATGTAAACCTCTATTATAAAGATAAAATGAAACTTTCAGCAATTTGAGGTTCCTGAAGCCAACCAAGTACAACCATTTGGAGGCAATGTCTGAGTATGATAATAAAGAATATGGGGGGGGGGTAATAAAAGGGGTGTGCGGGGCTGGTGAGAAGGCTCAGCGGGTAAAGTCATTATCGGGCAAGCACTGGGGCTGTCTTGGGATCCTCAGAACTGTGTACACCTCAACAGAACAGCATATGCATATGTGGTAGCAGCACGCCCACAGTGAGATTCGATGTAGACGCAGAAGATCTCCAGAAATTTGTCAGCCTGCTGGCTCCACAGTGATGAGAAGAAACCCTCTCTCCAACAAAGTCAAAGGTGAGGACCAACACCCAAGGTTGTCCTCTGACCTCCACACCCAAGCCAAGGTGGACCTGTGACAGAACCCACAGAAATGCATATACATACACGTACACACAAACCTCTCTCTCTCTCATACACACACACACACACACCACACACACACACCACACACACACACAGAGGGGAGGGGAGGGAGGAAGGGAGAGAGAGAGAGAGAGAGAGAGAGAGAGAGAGAGAGAGAGAGAGAGAGAGAGAGAGATTTAAAAAGAAGTATGGGGAAAGGTCTGAGAAACCATTAGAGAATGAACATGCCATAATAAAATATCACAACCTGGGTAGCTTAAGGAGAAGGGATAAATTTTTTTTGCAGTTCTTAAGCTACAAGTCTTAGGTCTGGGTAGCAGCAGACTCAGCTATTTGCAATGGTCATTTTTGGGTTTGCAAACACTTGCCTTCTCACCATACCTTCTCACTGTGTATGAAGAGAGAGACAGAGAAGGGAGGGAGATAGGTGGATATCTGGTCCCCTTCTCTTATGAAGGCATCAGCTCTCTGAATCCATTATGACCATATCTGATCTCTCTAACTGCCTTCGAAGCTTCTCACTTCTTACAATTCCTGCTTCACAGGTTGGAGTCTGCACTCATCAGAGCTGTGTCTTCTCTCTCTGTAGTCCTGCACCAGAAAGTTCCAGACTTACTTGTGCTATCCACTTTCCCTTACCATTGAGGAGAGCTGAGGTCTCCAGAGCCCCTCTGTTACTCAAGTTAGGCTTTGCCACACCCCTAGTAGTTCCCACCCTGTGCCCAGCTTAGAGTCCACAGCCCATCACTTCACACTTGTCCCTGTGTTCTATCCTACCCAACTGGTAAATCCCTACCTTTGATGAGCCGAGCCATCAATATTCCCAGCTAAGCTGCTGAAGAAAATGGAAACTCTACTCTTCAGGGGCTCACCCTACTGCCCCACTAACTTCATCCCTCTGTGCTCCACTTCCTACCCCCTATTACATTTAAGTAGTGTTGGTTTTGTGGTTTGTTTTTTGTTTTGGGGGGGTATGGGAGGTGGGGTTTTTGGTTTGGTTTCATTTGGTTTTGGCTTGATTTGGTTTTCAATATTGTTGCTTTAACTATGTTGAGTAGGGTGATGGCTCAGTGGGTAAAGTGCTTGCTGGGTATGCACAAAGCCCTGAATCCAATCATAAAAGCCCACACAAAGCTGAGTACAGCAGCACATATCTTCAACTCCAGTGTTTCTACTCCAGATGGGAGGTGGAGACAAGAAGAATCCTCAGAAACTTGGGGGACAGTTGGCCTGATATACACACTGGAGAACAAGAAAGAGGCCTTGTCTCCAACAGGTAGGAAACAAGACCAGACACCTGGAATTGTCTTCTGAACCCCACACCAGAGCTGTGTCATGTGCACGCACACACACACACACACACACACACACACACACACACACACACTTACCTAACAGTCTGTAGCTCCTGGGCTTACCAAACCCACAAATCTACTGTATTAGTTAAGATTCCCATTGCGTTGCTATGGCAATAGTGAAAGAAATGAGAGGGATGAGAGTGTGGAGTGCTTTTTCTGCAGAATAACCGGAGATGGTAAAAATCATTTCAGAGTAAAGAACATACGGGCTTTTGCTCTCTGTCACCCTGACACCTCTCCCACATTGCCTCCGGGCATCACCAAAGGTGGCTTGCCCTCACAAGTACAGTCAGCCTGCAAGGGGAGAGGAGCCTGTCTCTCTCCTTCAACACTTTCATTTAGACCCGTGCTTTGTCTCTTCCTGGCATAGCCACTATCCATAAAGCCTCACTTCACCGCAGGGGAAAGAAAAAGAAAAGAAAAAAAAAACAAAGCAAAAACTAAATAAACCAAAAACTATATAGTTGTTAGCTGGTTGCTGACAACTTGGTTACAACCTTCTACTTTTGTTCCCCTTTTACACTTGACATTGAGATTAAGTCTCTACTTCTATATATCAAAAAAGAAAGAAAAAAAGATAGGGCCCTCTTTTCTAGAGCCCACTTTCCTTGTCTTCTCAGAAACCTAGCATCATAAACTAACCTCCTCCATCCTTCCCGCTGCATCGGAAGTCTTCTCTCTATTGGAAGGATTCCATCTTTAAAAAAAAGAAAAGTTTGAGAGTTGAAATTCATTTCCACATTCTTCTGTAATTCTTCCCCTTCTATAATGATCATATTTCTAAAACACCTCCCTGAAACCGCTCACTCTACTTCCTCCAGGCACTGACCAAAATGGCTCTTTCCAAAGTCACTAACTTCTCCAGGTCACTAACTTCTAAACAATTTCTCAGTCATTCAGTTTTTTACCCAGGAACAGCATTTGAACAGTTCAGCACCTTCTCCTGTGATGAGGATGTGGGATGAACAGTAAGATTATCTTATGTTTGTTTGGTCATGGCACCTGTCAATAATAAATCTGATGGCCTGTGCCTTAGGCAGGAAATAGGAGGTGGGACATCCGTTGGGAATTCTGGGAGAGCCAGGCACAGGAGATTCACTGTGATGAGAGGGAGGGACACATGGTATCTGAGCACAGGTAACCAGACACATGGCAGACTGTAGGTTAAAAAATTGTAAATATATTTTTTGTCTGAGTCTTATTTCTGAGAGCAAGGAGCTGGGAAGAAGAACTGGACCAAACTTCTACAAAGAACAGTTCTTATTCACTGCTGGTAGGGATGTAAGCTAGCACAGCCATTATGGAGATCTGTACAGAAACATCCCAAGTTAGAAATCACTGGGGCTGGGGAGATGGCGCCCAGTTAAAGCCATTGTTATCAAGCAAAGTTCAGATCCCTAGAGCAGTGGTTCTTTATTGCTAATGCTAAGACCCTTTAACACAGTTCTTCATGTTGTGATGGATAACCCCCAACCATAAATTATTTTCATTGCCACTTCATAACTGTAATTTTGCTACTGTTATGAGTCACAATGTAAGTATCTCTGTTTTATGATGGTCTTAGGTGACTCCTATGAAAGGGTCCTTCAACCCCCAAAGGGGTCACAACCCAAACATTGGGAACCACTGTCCTAGAGCCACATGACTGCTGGGTGAGTACGGCAGCACACTGAAATTCCAGCCTATGAAGGCAGAGATAAGGGAGTTGCACAGAAATCTGGCTAATGAAACTAGACATATCTTGTGAGTTCTGACTTTGATTGAGAGACCATGCCCCAAAGAACAAGGGTGTAGAGCCAAAGAGGATTTTTTTCAACATCAATTTTAGCTACACATACTTACACACATGTGTTCATGCCTGAACACATGCATACCTTTGAACACAAGTAAGCCTGATGATCCAGCATTTTATCCCAGAAACTCAAATAGCAGGGAAAGGAGAGAGCCTAATCTATAAAATTGTTCTCTGATCTCTACATTTGTGTCATACCACAAGCAGACACCCCCCCAACACACACATTATACACTCATGTGCATACATAATGATAGTTTTTAAAAAGAAAAATAGAACTGTCAGAAAACCCACCTATACTACTCCAGGTCACATACCCACAGGGATTCTTGCACATTCATGTTTACTGCTGCATTAGTCATAATTGCAAGAAAACGGATCCTTCCTACATGTCCATCAACGGACGAATGGGTAACAAAATTGTAGTGCCACTACCCAATGCTAGAATGCTAAAATGATAGAGGTAAACACAGATGAAAGTGGCTGATATTAGAAAATACTACATTAAGCTAGGTAACTCAGAAAGAGAAAAATTAGAATATTCTCTCATATGCAGATCCTAGCATATAATGGTTATGTGTGTGCACAGGAGACCACGAGAAGAGAAGAGGAGGAGCTGAGGAAAGCAGGCAATGAGGCATTATGTCATGAAAGGAGGCTACAAAGGGTTGGAAAGGGTCAGGGCATATAGGCGAAGAGGATGGTAGGAGAATTAAAAAATAATTTTTAAATGCCAGCATCAAACATGACATGTATGCACATTTAAAATTCCTAAAACAAAATAATAATACATTTACAAATAATATTGGGCCTAAATTTATAGCTCTCTGTGAGAGGAAAAGAATTCATCAAAAAGCAACATGCCTAGAACAGTTTCTGTTAGCAGGTTTTATTCAGTAATTTATTTTGAAAAAATCTCAGGGACTTATCTCTCATTCCCCTCTGCCACCCTTTATCTGCAAACACTCCGAGTTCTGTTTCCTGGACAGTTTTTACATCCATCTTCTACATTCTTTCTATGACTTTAAGGTGCTACCATGTTCCATCTGACCCAGTCTCACCTCCTAAATTGTTCTGACATGAGTCATCCCTACAATCTTTACAGTGCCTCATGTCTTCCTGGTGTAGCTTACAAGGGTCTCCACCCACTTAACTAGAAGGTGTTTTGTGTTAATTTTCTATAGCAGCTGCAACAGATCACAATGTTTGCAGTAGCTTAAAGCCATTCATTTATTGCTTACAGAGCCGTTGGCCAGAAGTCTGCCCAATGTGGTGTCACAAGCTGTCATTTACACTGACTTCTCTTCCAGAGATTCAGAAAGGACTAAAAGTCCCTGGTATTTTGCTGCCTGCTGTAGGGTAACTGCTCTCAGATAGGAATCACTTTAGGTCCTTGCTCTGTGCTCTCCTCATTCTCTGGCTTGTACCAGCTGTTCTCATTTCTTCACAGGGTTCCCCGTCTTTATGTTGAGGAGTTAGAGAGGTGAGGGTATTCAGCAGCTAAGGGTACTTATTGCTCTTCTAGAGAACCAGAGTTCAGTTCTCATCAGCTACACTCACAACTGCCTATAACTCCAGATCAGGGATCCAACACTTTCTTCTGTCCTCCACAGGTGTCCACATACATGTGGCATACACACACACACACACACACACACACACACACACACACACATGATATACATAAGTAAAAATTTTAAAATCAGTCTTCAAAAACTAGTGTACTGAGCTGGGCGTGGTGGCTGTCTTAGTGAGGTTTCTATTGCTGTGATAAAAAACAAAAACCAAACCAAACCAAAACAAAACAAACAACAACAACAAAAAAAAAAACCACCACTGCCAAAAGCAACTTGGAGAGGAAAGGGTTTATTAGGCTTACACTTCCGCATCTTAGTCCATCATCAAAGGAAGTTGAGACAGGAACTCAAGGCAGGATCCTAGAGGCAGAACTGAATCAGAACCTGTGAAAGAATTCTGCTTACTGCTCCCATGGTTTGCTTTTTTTTTTTTTTCATTTTTTATTAGGTATTCAGCTCATTTACATTTCCAATGCTATACCAAAAGTCCCCGGAACTGCAACCCTATAGGTGGAACAACAATATGAACTAAGCAGTACCCCGGAGCTCTTGTCTCTAGCTGCATATGTATCAAAAGATGGCCTAGTCGGCCATCACTGCAAAGAGAGGCCCATTGGACACGCAAACTTTATATGCCCCAGTACAGGGGAACGCCAGGGCCAAAAAGGGGGAGTGGGTGGGTAGAGGAGTGGGGGGGTTGCTTAACCTACTTGCTTATGCATCCCAGGACCACTCTCCCAGGGATGGTAACACATCAGGCTGGGCCCTCCCTTATTAACTGTTATGTAAGAAAATACCAAACAGACTTTTCAACAGACAGGCAATCTGATGGAGGCATTTTCTCCTTGGGCTCTATCCTCCAAGATAAACTCTTACCTGTTGTAAAGTTGACAAACCAAAATTAAAACAACAACATAACAACAACAAATAGGACAGTGGTACAGACCTATAGTTCCAGCATCAGGAAAGTGAAGGCAGAAAGATCAGGAGTTCAAGGTTGTCAGCTACATATTGAGTTCCAGTCCAGCCAGGGCTGGGAGACCCTACTTCAACACACACTCCCTTCTTCAAATATCTGATTCCCACTGCTATCTGTCCAGCCTGGGAAAACTCTTAGCTGTTAAAGGATCTATAGGATTTGACTAGGGCCATCTGTATAATTTCTGTATTTTTTAGAGCAACTAACTAGTGACATTAATTCCATTTGCAAAATCTCTGTTTCCACATAGCACAGTCATGTAGCCGATTCTTCTCTGTACTCACTGGTTCAGCTACCCTCCAGGGATGCTTATACAAGGATGACCATAATTAGACATCAACCTCCAAGACAGTCAGGAAAACATCTCTGCAGAATGCTACTGTACATGAAAATAAATAGATGGGCAATGAAGGAGAAGAGAACCTTCCAGAAAGCATATGCAAAATCCACATGACTGGAAAATGCATAAGAAAAAGGGGGTACTTAAAGAAGACCAATGTATGTACAGCAAGAGGAACAAAAAATACAGAGCCGGACTGGAGAGATGGCTCAGTGGTTAAGAGCACTGACTGCTTTTCTGAAGGTACTGAGTTCAAATCCCAACAACCACCCATAATGAGATCTGACACTCACTACTGGTGTGTCTGAAGACAGCCACAGTGTACTTACATATAATAATAAATAAAGAATCTTTAAAAAAACAAACAAACAAACAAACCAAAAAAAAAAAAAAGTTAGCAGAAGCCAGGCTATGAGGGCTTCATAGATCCAACTGAAAGATTCCCTCTCTGCTAAGAGCAAAGATTGGTGGGTTGGTGTAATTCAAATGGTATTCTGAACATAGAACTCTGCCATAGAGGACTGGATATAACCAGCAAAGTGTGTTAGCCATCCTAGGAGCTGGGATTGAATCACAAGACACTTGAATATAAGCACACTCACTGAGTAGCTAAAATCAACAGGACGTTGCGATTGCTTGAATGTGGGAGCGATATAGCTATAATTCCCCAGGAAGCAGATCCTAAAACAGAGAATGCTGTGCAGGGAGGGTGTTTACTAAGGAGTTCTCTGGAATCAACACCTGTGCAAGAGCGGGTAAAGCAAGGACTGGGTAAAGCGAGAGGCTGGGCAGTAACTCAGACCCAACAGAGTCCTCAGCCAACCTCAGAGGAGGAGCTGGAGTGCTATGAACAGATTGTCCTTGGGGGGGTGGGGGGGATGAGGATTATTCTGGGCTGATTCCTCTGTGCTGATCAGTCATTGGATGCATAACACCCTGGGAAGAGTTCATGGTTCTGAAGGAGTTGTTACTCTGCTCTAGCAACTGCTGAACAGGACTGATAGTTGGGAGCCGTCTGCTAGGCAATAAATCCTTCATTTTTAAGGAGTCTGGGGTTTGTGTCACAACATCTATTACGGTGGTGGAAGAGCATAGAAGAGTTAGGATGATTCTTAGGTTTCCTTTTTATGTTTATGTTATGTGTTTATGTGTTATGAGTGTTTTGTCTACACAGATGCATGTGTGCCACATGAGTGCCTGGTACCCAGAGAGGCCAGAAGAGAGAAATGGATCTGTTCAAACTGGAGTTGAGAATCACTTTGTCAATGCTAGGGAACCAAGTCCAGATCCTCTGCAAAAGAAGCAAGAGTTCTTAGTAGCTGAAGCATCTATACAGCCCTGATTTCCTAATTGTTCAATGTGCACATCCTAATGATTTTTTGTAGGACTGTGTATTGCAAACTCTGGCTTATTTGGTAAAATCCCCTCTAAGTGGGAGTTCTTCATGGACAGACTCATTGCATGAAAGGGTGGCACAAAAGTCCCATAATTAATACCTGGATACATAGTTTTCTGGATAAGTGAGTGTAAGCTACATCCATGTCCCTCTCTCTCCCCCCTACATTCCCTTTGTCCCCGTGTTTCTCAGTGCTACCGTCATCCAATGTGGGAAAAGCTCATCGGATTATCAGAGATGCCACCTGTGCTGGAGCTGAGCAAACACCAGGTTCCTCTGATCCCGGGCTCTCAGACAAGCAGAGGTGACAGTGGAGGGAGGGGGTGATGACATCCCAGGCTTAGCCCCTCCTCCAGCTCTGCAGTCCTTATGAACTCAATGCTGACTGATCAGGTCCTTTCCAAAACAGTCAGGATACTGAATCCGAATTCCCCATGTATCTAGACTACCCCACCCCCACTCTAATTCTCTCTTCCTCTGTCTCCACCCCCCCCCCCCAACCTCTGACAGCCACTTTGGGATCCCAAAAGATATTTCACATCACACTAGAATTTCTTTGGAATGGATGACACTGGTCGAAACAAGGCCACAAAGTAGAGGAGGCCAGTCCTGCCTCAGGAAGCGGAATCCACTTCATTGGCGCCTTCAGTTTTGTCCAACCCCTACCCCGCCCCCGCCACACTCCAGTGACCCAGTCCTTTTCTGATCCCCTCTCATGGGAACCCAGCACCCTACTCCCTTGCTGTATCCGTGCTGAGGGCAAATGGAGCATCATCGTTTCAGGTGGGGGTGGACGCTGCCTAGAGACTAGGTAGATGACCAAGCTGCCTGCTCCCTATCTTTCACCCTAGTCAGGGCCAGAACTAGAACCCTTACCACACCTCAACTCAGTTCATTTAGTGCATTTCTCACCTCAATTCCCCGCCGCCCCCAGTGCCCTAGTCCACTCTAGCCCTTTTCCTTGTACAGTCTCCATTGTGAGCAACTGCGGCCCTCCAGGACCCTCCGAGTCTTTGAAGAAAAGGCCTGGGTTTGGGGTTTCAGATAGGAGGTGGGATGTACAAAGGCAGAAGCTAGCCTTCACGAAAGAGCTAAGGTAGCTGATACTGTGGTTATCACTGCGGCCACTGCGGCAGAACTCGGTAACTGCGGCTCCAGACAAACTAAGGCACCTGCTCTGTAGCGGGGACCCTGGGACTCAAACCGGATCACCACCGCCATCACCACGTCTTCTAAACCACCAAAGAAAGATGCTGGACCGCACAGCAGCTACCCCATCACACCATCCCCTCCAGCAGGCGCACGTGTAAACACACACACACACACACACACGAATTTCCAGAACTGGGGACATTGGTATGAGAGGTGGGCAGAAAAGACATTTCTAAGAGAAGGAGAACCTAGCGCGGGGGCGAGCCTGCCTGGAGTGCAGTCACCCAGGAGCGCGCGCACGGAACTCTGGAGCCAAGGAGGCGCGCCAAGAGTCACCTGGTGGGACAAAAGCCGCCCAGAGCTTGGGACCGGCTGGGTCTAAGGGAAGGCTGGTGGCAGAGTGGAGGAGTAGGGGCCAGGGCAGGGGGCGGAAACTAGGAGGGGCTGGCGATGTGGTGGGCGGGAGCCTGAGCGAGCAGCGCCGCGGGAGCAGGTGGAACCGGTGCTGGAGCTAGCTTAGTTGGAGCTGAGTGGGACTTCACAGGAGCCATGGATCTGCTCAAGCTGAACCGCAGCTTGCAGGGACCAGGACCCGGGTCAGGGTCTTCTTTGTGCCGCCCGGGTGTCTCCCTCCTCAACAGCAGTAGCGCCGGCAACCTCAGCTGCGAGACCCCTCGTATCCGCGGAACCGGGACCAGAGGTGGGTGCCTCCCTAAGCCCTTCTCACTGCACCACACAGCACTATTCGAGAACCCCTTTGACCTCTACACTGTCAGCTGCCCATAGCTTACCCTGATAGGACTTCCTCAGCTCCCACCTAGGTCCCTCCCCTCCACACACTGGCTCCCAAGCTCTCCTGACTCCAACACCTTCACACCATGCTTCAGAGCCCTGGCCTCATACTTGCCCTGCCATTAGCTACCTAGATCATTCTCAAGTTAAGCATCACACAGCTGGGAAGCAAGGACCTCTTCTTGTCAGAGGGTCTAGCTTTCTTTTCCAGTTTACAGAGCCAGTACTGAGGGAGAGGCAGGAACCAGGGAAAGAAAGGCAAAAGAAGGAGGCTGGGCCGGTGAGGGTAGAAGCTCTCTGGACTGCATGAATAAGAGTTGTAATCATCCCCCTCTACCCCAACCTTCCGAATGAAATATTCTCAGATCTGAATTTAGCAGGCACTGGGGGAAGTTACCTTTCTTGTTTCATTTGTCCCCAAACTCCTCTGCTCCCAGGGTCCTTCATCCACCTATGTGCTTTCTCTGTCTCTCTGAAGGTCCCCAAGTCCCTTCCAAAGCTCCCCAAATATCCCTTTTCTCACTTGCCTAGAACTAACTTCCCCTGGCAACAGTCACCCCATTCCTTTGTGTCACCTTCCCTTCGTACTGCTTTCCCTCATCCCAGCTTCAAAATGACTCATTCCTTCCATCAGTAGCATCTTCATTGCTTCAATGAACATCTTTAAATGTATGCCCCCCCCATCCCTATATTTGCTTGCAATGTTTAATGAACGTTTGTTAGGCTTAGCACTGGGGACACGGAATGAACTAGACACAGACTGCAGTCTCAGCAGTCTGCAGCCAAGTACACAGGGACAGAGACCACGGGTAACAATCACTGCCTGGAAATCCCACAAGAGGGTCTGATTGGGATGTGGACATCCAAAGTAATTGGGGGTCTGGTAACTTCACTGGGGGTGGGAGGTGGAACCTAGGAGCTTGGGTTCAGTAAATGGAAAGGGAAGGAGTTGGATTCTATGTTCAAGATGTAAACATTGAAATAAATTATAAATCTACATATTTACTCAGCTTATGAAACAATTCATGCTTTCTCAGTTTGGCTTTTACCCACTGTCACTTAGACTCTTTCATTCAGAAAATGTTTATTGAACCAGAAACTGTGCTAGGCAACAAGGGTCGAGTTTAACAAAACTGACACAGCCCTGCTCCGAGTTTCTAGGGGAAACAGACAAGTAAGCCAGGAGTGGCAGCAGGAAGAGAAGAAAGACAGTGTATATACAAGAGGGGCATCTCCAGCCTGCTCTGCCCTTGGGGATGAAGGCAGGTTTCCTGAGATAGGGATACGATCAAGTAGGGAAATAAGACAAAGAGCTAAGTGACTGAGCAGAAGAGGCATAAAATGTCTTAGGCGAAGACAGCCTATCTAAAAAACTTCAAGTTTAAGGCCATAGCATGTTTGTTCAGTACAACACAGTTTTTGAATGACTGGAACATGTACCATTGAAGGTAGCTAATAATACTTAGGCTAGACCAGCCTAGAGTATATTTGGAGAGCTTTATAGCCCTTGCTATAGTGTGTAGATTTTATCCTGAGGCATTGGGATCCACGGAATAGTGTATGCTGTCAGAGTTAATTGCATGGTGTTGAGATTGAGATGGAATGCAGAAGGATACTTTAGAAAACTATTGCATTACATAGATCTGGCTGGAAGATGATGCTAGCTCAGAAGGAGGGGCTGGCAGTACAGATGCAGAGAAGATGGATCCACGAGCCACTTCTGGAAATGTCGTCAAAAAAATAAAACCCTGAACATTGGTTAGAAGCAGAGAGGGTGGATGAGGTCAAGGGATGAAATCCAGTTTCTGGTTTAGGAAACTGAAAGGATGTGGATGGCCTATCACAGAAAGACAACCAAGAAGAGGCTGGATATGCACGTCATATGACAGCACTTGCCTGCAACTACAAGCATTCAGCACCTAGTAACAAAGGAGCAGAAGCAGTTTGGGAAGAAGGGATTATTATAAACTCAATTTGGAACCCATAGTGTTCAAAAAATGATGGTTACTCACCAAAGCTGTTGAATCCTGGGATCTGGAACTTACCTTGGAGATCTGAGCTGGAAATAGAGACTTGAAAAGTCTTCACTAGAGGGAGGGGTATACTGGAAACCATAGGAATAGGCAAAATATATTTTTAAAATATTGTGTAAAATGAGAGCAAGGAAGCTGAGACAGGACCCAAGAGAAGACTGGCATTTAAAAGCAAGGCAGAGGAGGGAAGGTCTGCAAGGAGATGCAAATGAAACACAAACAGTAGCTGTGTCTTTGCAGAAACTGAGAGAAGAGTCTCAGCTGAGGTCCCTGAGGTCGAGTGAGGGGTACCAATTACTGCTATGATGCATCAGAGATGAACAAAACAGCCACACAGCAGTGTTGGTTATATATCATAACTAGTTCTGAGGAAGTGATGTGGACACCAAGACATGGCTCAGAAGGAGAAGGACTGGGCCACAGAGGAGGGGTTGCAAGAAGTGAACATGAATAGTTAGGCAAAATGTCCAAGAAGTGGGGGTGTGAGGGAGAAAGAAAAATAGGACAGTGGTAGAGATGCTATGCGGTTGAGGAAAGGTAGGGAGGCAGCAGACATTTCTTTTTGCTTCTTTTCTTTTTGCTTTTCCTTTCTTTTTCTTTTTCTTTTTCTTTTTTAAACCAGGATCTCAATTTTTTTTTCTATATTCGCCCCTAGAGCAGCAAGGACTACAGATTTGCTACACCATGGGTGTTTAAAAGCAGAAAACAATCAAGAGAGATGTTAATGGTTCTGACACAAAGGAGGGCAGACAGTAGAGCAAAGGTCCTTGAAGAACAAGATGTTCAGAGCCCATTCAAGGACGGTCCTCATTTGTCTGGATGTTGTTGCATGCGTACATCAGGTCATTGCCCACGTGCTCACAAATCTTGTGCAAAGGCTGTTGGCCAGTCTCGCTGGAATAGGACCCCCAGAGATGCACTTGTCACCTGGGCTCACTACAACAAAAGTGGGAAATTTGTATGCTGCACACTTTATTTTTAGATGAACCCGTGACTTTACCATCAGCTCAGATGCTATCCAAGGTAAAATGGCCAACACCAACACTCAACATCAGTATCATCCACAGTCACTTAGAAGTTATGTGTATGTGACATGCTACCCTTATTTTATTATTACCCACAAAATACCACATCTTTCCCATGACTGCTTAAGTAAACCTTCTCCAGATCTTACCCAGAAAATCATGCATGGAGTATCATTCTTAAGCACTCAGATATTTTCAGCAAAGACTATATGTTCACTTGAGTTCTCAGCTATTTCACACAATCAAGATTAACATCTTAACTGAGCTAAATGTGTTAACATCTGACATTTATACTCACTTAAATAGTGCCCACACATCATTGGTATTACTACCACCTCCTCTGTCAAATCAGAACTACCATCACTTGATTATTCTCCTGTTCACATACAGAGCTCTGCATATAAGCCATGCTTCCTGAAGATGTCACCTGCAGAGATGTTATTTATTCTTGGCTATTGTCTTTGCTTATTCTGATGTCATCACAGTTACTCGGGTGTTCTTTAAACTTAAATGTGGCATGAATTCAACCTGATATTACCTTCAGACATGTAGATGACACCTCTCTCCAGTCATCTCACAGAGAAATGAGGGTTACCTTCACCTACCTCTAAGACACTAACACATCACTCAGTGTTCTGCTGTTACCAACGCACCCATGCATATGACCTCTGCATCCTTGCTTAGGGCCACTAACACTTGGGTGTTTCCCACACAACACACTGAGCTACTGTCTTCAGTTGAACACTATTCACGCTCACAAGTACTGTACTGATGTCTCTGTCCATGAGTAACCAGAACCAGCACAGCAGGTGAAGGCACTGGCTGCTTCAGTTCTGTGAAGTCTTTCTTAGAAAAGCCTGTTTGTTTTGGTTTTGGTTTTGGTTTTAGATAGGCTATCATGTACCCTCTCCTGGTCTTGAACATCTGATCTTTCTGCCTTCAATCCTTGGGATTACAAGCATGTTCCTCCATACCTGGTTTAGAGGATGCTGGGGATCAAACCCCTGGCTTTGGACAAGCTAGGTAAACTCTCTACCAACTGAGCCACATCATCAACTCAAGTTTCAGATGTCGTCTTGATTTTTGTACTCACATTTCTCTGCCATCATCTGGATGATCTCACACACACATTCTCTCTCTCTCTCTCTCTCTCTCTCTCTCTCTCTCTCTCTCTCTCTCTCACACACACACACACACACACACACACACACACATTTGCACACTAACACACATTCACATGCTCACACACTAGCAAACACATGCCCACAATCTTACACACTCTCTCACAATGCCCACATGCACACTCAGGCACACACTCACACAGTCTACACATTCGCACACATTTGCTATACAGTTAGTTAGTAGCTTGTCACACTTACGGCAACTTTATCCTCTTGTTTTCAGAAAACTCCAAGTACATTAAGAACTTCCTAAGTGGGGAAGTGTAGCTTCATGTTTTGGAGCCACCGAGGACCAAGCTGAAAGGCACACATATGGGTGTATCTGTTGGATGAATGAGACACAGGTTTTTAAGTGCTTGTATAGTTCAAAGTGCTACACCAGCCTGAAGTGCGGTGACTGCACTAAGAATTAGGTGAAGAGAGATCCAGAGGATGTGAGAAAGATGGCAGAAATGAAGAAGTTAAGGTGGGTAAAGACAGAAGAAGTAGACTTGGAAAACAGGTTCAAAAAAGGCCACCTGCTCCTTTTTCTTGGGTTCAAGGGTCTCTCTAACAAAGGTCTCCCTTCCAGAGTTTCTTTGTTATCCATGTGTGTGCATGCACACACACACACACACACACACACACACACACACATCTCACACACCTCAAATTTGTCACACATAAGCCTGTGAAAAGAACATAACTTGAATCAGGTGTGGTGGCACATACCTTTAATCTCAGCACTTGGGAGGTAGAGGCAGTAGGATCTCTGTGAGTTCAAGGCCACCCTGGTCTATATAGAGAGCTTCTGGACAGCCAGGGCTATATAAAGAGACCCTGTCAAGGAAGAAGAAGAAGAAGGAGGAGGAGGAGGAGGAGGAGGAGGAGGAGGAGGAGGAGGAGGAGGAGGAGGAGGAGGAGGAGGAGGAGGAGGAGAAAAAGAGAAGGAGGAGGAGGTGGTGAAGGAGAAGGAGAAAAGGAGGAGAAGAAGAAGAAAAAGAAGAAGAAGGAGGAGGAGGAGGAGGAGGAGGAGAAAAGATTGAAAATAGACATTGGACAGCACCAACATCAGCCTGTCATATGATACTGGTACATCAAGGCCCTTTAACATGTGTCTCCCAATATACACAGGCATAAAGAGAAGCACAGTAAAGTGAGATGCCATGATGAAATATAGAGGGGGGACAAAGAGGCATTTAGACTGAGATTTGATTGAGAGAAGAAAGAAATAGTAAGATGAATGGCTGGACCCTACAGCAACTGTCAGAGATGAAGCATTTTAGGTATTCAAAGATCTAAGCAAGTAATGCTTAGATCTACTGCTAAGTCATATTTGAGGAACTCTTTTTTAAAGATTTATAGTAGTGGTGGTAGCGGTGGAGGCAGGGGCAGAGGTGGTGTGTGTGTGTGTGTGTGTGTGTGTGTGTGTGTGTGTGTGTGTGTGCAAAATAGGGAGTCAAAATAGGGTTTCTAAGATCTGGAACTACAGACAGTTGTGAGCCAACAAACATAGAAGTGCTCTTTATATCTTGAAGCCTGCTCTCTGGTCCCATGTTAAGAGATTTCTAATAAACAGAACTTTATTTGAATCCTACAACAGCTTCTAAGCAAGCTAGTTATCATTACAAAGCAATAATACAGTTTGGAAGCTAAGCCAAGTGTCAGCCAAGAGAAGAGAGCAAGCTAGCAGCTAAAGAGGCTGTGCCTCTGGACACTTACTGCCCCACAGTGTAGGAGGCTCTCTCCCATCCCTTCTCTCGTCAAGCTCCAATCTCCCTGACACTGAGGCCATGGATGGGTGACTCAGCCTGCTTTAGTTCCAT
The DNA here is from genome assembly GCF_000001635.26 of Mus musculus. NCBI lineage: Eukaryota > Metazoa > Chordata > Mammalia > Rodentia > Muridae > Mus > Mus musculus. Next base: position 105,432,312 of record NC_000073.6, read on the forward strand.
CCAGTTCTGTTCAGGTTTGCATGCTTATGATACAGGTCCAGAGCTGAGTCTTTCTCCCAATAGACAGTGACACAAATGAATGGGTCATCCTCCCAACCCTCCTGACTCACCCAGCAACACCAGCCTCTCCTGGGGCTCCCACAGCTTCTTGTACATCTCTCACCCTCACTTCTTATCACACTCTGTGGCAATTATCTGTTTAAATATCTCAGATTTCCTCTCTACTTACAGTTCTCAAATGGCAGGGAATTAGTCAGTCACCTCTTTGTCCTCAGTGCCTGACAGAGAGGAGTCTTCTGCAAATGTTTACTGAGTGAGAATAGCAATGCACAACTCAGAGAGGAATGAAAGGTTCCAATAAGTAAGTGTGTGAGGACTATAAAGCCTGCACAGGTCAAGGGAGTAGGAGTGAGTTCCAAATAAGGTGTCCAGGATAGCATTTCCAAAGCAGTGACAATCAGTGTGATTCACAGAGGTGAGGGATTTATAGACATTTATCAAATTTAGGTAGTAAGTTTGTGATGGGGGTGGAAGCAGGGGCTTTATGAACGAGTGTTCATTCCCAGGTTGAGAACCCAGCTTACGAAGGGAGTCATGAGTGTTCATGATGCATTAAAGAAACTGAGTCATCAAGTGGGTTGAGTAGGTGTGGCACTGAGAGGAGGTGACAGTCCTAAGGAGGGGTTGTAGATAGTACAGAGTGGTGGGTGGCTTTTCTCTCTTGTTTAGCTGGGGAAGGGCTGTTTGTTTTTAGTTTTAGAGAACATAGAGATGATCCAACACGGTCCTAAAGGGAGTGAGTAGTCAGGGGTACATGGAGGTTCAATGGAATGGTCAGAGAAGGAACCTTTCAATCCAGTAACTACAAATCAGTGGTCTTACTGGAGCACTGCCTGCTCCTCCAGAGGTCCTGAGTTCAATTCCCAGCAACCACATGGTGGATCACAACCATATGTAATGAGATCTGATGGATCTGATGCCCTCTTCTGGTGTGTCTGAAGACAGGTACTGTGTGTGTGTGTGTGTGTGTGTGTGTGTGTGTGTGTGTGTGTGTGTGTGTCTTTAAAAAAATAAAAAGGAAATATTGAACCAGTGAGTCCTTAGGTTAGCATTTACTGTCATCATTTTACTGCGTAGTCCAGGGATGTTAGAGAGCATTCGCAATGGGCCAGGAACTAGCTGGATATTACGGTTTGGGGGGTGAAGCAGGACTGGGGCTCTAAATGGACGGGGTTCAGACCCTCCTACAACTATCTCTCTTTTCTACCCAGAATTGGAGTTGACCATTCGAATCACCCTTTATGCGGTGATCTTTCTGATGAGTGTTGGCGGAAACGTGCTCATCATTGTGGTCCTGGGACTGAGCCGACGCCTAAGAACGGTCACCAACGCCTTCCTACTCTCCCTGGCAGTCAGCGACCTCCTGCTGGCTGTCGCTTGCATGCCCTTCACACTCCTGCCCAACCTCATGGGCACATTCATCTTCGGCACAGTCATCTGCAAGGCCGTTTCCTACCTCATGGGTAGGTGAGACAAACACTATCTCCCCCTTTGCCCCCTTCCTTCTTAAAGTCCTTGACAAATACATGGGGTTTTTTTTCCTGATAGGGGTGGAGGAAATCATCTTGGTGAGCTTGCAGAGGGCGCGTTTCCAAGATGACCCTTTCCTTTACCCTTCTTTAGGGGTATCAGTGAGTGTGTCCACTCTAAATCTCGCGGCCATCGCCCTGGAGCGATACAGCGCCATCTGCCGACCACTGCAAGCACGAGTGTGGCAGACACGCTCCCACGCAGCTCGGGTGATCTTAGCCACGTGGCTGCTGTCTGGATTGCTTATGGTCCCCTACCCCGTGTACACCGTGGTGCAGCCAGTGGGGCCTCGAATACTGCAGTGCATGCATCTCTGGCCCAGTGAACGTGTCCAACAAATGTGGTGAGGAAGTCCCATTTCCTTCTCCCTCAGATGCTTATACTCCTTCCCTAAAGCAACGCTTCTAGGCTGCTGGCTAGGTGGCAGAGGCAGGGGTAGGATTTGGTTTTGCCACTGGGGAGGGCAAGAGACCTGCGAAGGACCCTAAATTGGAACTCCAAATGTGGGGGTGCAGAATGAGGCTTGGTGAGAAAATTCTAGAAAGTCCAGTTTTTGCCTCTTCATCTACCTGTGCCTGGCCACAGAGAGACAACGATTGGTCTGTGTTGTGTTCCCAGGTCCGTGCTTCTGCTAATACTGCTGTTCTTCATCCCGGGCGTGGTTATGGCGGTGGCCTATGGACTCATCTCCCGCGAACTCTACCTAGGGCTCCGCTTTGATGGTGATAATGACAGCGAGACCCAAAGCCGGGTCCGAAACCAAGGGGGTCTGCCGGGTGGGGCAGCAGCACCAGGTGGGTGAAAAACACGAGGGGCGGGGCTTTGGTGATGGGCATGAACTCCTTACTTGGGTGGATGTGAAAGAATTGTAGAAAGGTGGGAGGCCGCGGTGAAAGCTGTGGGGAAGGAGCATCGAACAGAGGTTAGGCTGCAGTTTGAGAGCAATCTGCCTTCTGCTTTGATTGCACCCTCTGTGCTCCATGCTCAGGGCCTGTCCACCAGAACGGGGGTTGCCGGCATGTGACCAGCCTGACTGGGGAAGACAGTGATGGCTGCTACGTGCAACTTCCGCGTTCCCGACTGGAGATGACAACGCTGACCACGCCCACTACTGGGCCAGGCCCTGGCCCTCGGCCCAACCAGGCCAAGCTGCTGGCTAAGAAGCGGGTGGTGCGAATGCTGCTGGTGATTGTTTTGCTTTTTTTCGTGTGTTGGCTGCCAGTGTACAGCGCCAACACGTGGCGTGCCTTCGATGGCCCAGGCGCGCGCCGAGCACTCGCAGGGGCCCCTATCTCTTTCATCCACTTGCTGAGCTACACCTCTGCTTGTGCCAACCCCCTGGTCTACTGTTTCATGCACCGCCGATTCCGCCAGGCCTGCCTGGACACATGTGCCCGCTGTTGCCCACGCCCTCCACGAGCTCGCCCACGGCCTCTTCCGGATGAGGATCCTCCTACCCCCTCCATCGCTTCTCTGTCCAGGCTAAGCTATACCACCATCAGCACGCTGGGACCTGGCTGAGGGATTGGGAGAGTGGAGAGTGAGATGAGATACATAACTACTATAAAATGACCCATCCAAACACATAACAAAATCCGGGATTAATTCAGGTGGTACCCAACATCATGGACAGACCCCTACACACAGAAAGCAGTATCTTTGCTGCCCCACCTGAAACAGACAGGAGTCTTACATAGGAAAAGAGGCTCACTTCTGATATGGGACTGAGTCCTTCCCTAGACATCTGGCACTGACCCCATTACATAGACAGACATACGGTCCATAGCAGTAAACTTTCCCTATACAAGGGGAACTCTGACAAGGGCTGATTGGCTTCTCACATGAGTACACTAATGGCACTATTCTATAGTGCCCATAGCCTAGTGCGGTAGTGACTTAGGACATTGCAGCTGTCCCCAGTTTGACCTCATCATTGCCTTCCTTATCCAGCACTGAAATTATCAACAGGCCTAAAATCACATGCCTTTCGGAGCCGCAGATCTCTTAGCACTGAAAAAGTCCCGTCATCCCTTTCCATTAGGGACTGTGGAAAATCCTCTTCCCTCCTGCCTCTCCCCCCTCACCAGACCACATCATAAAAGTATAAGTGACTTAGCGTCCTCCTGGACTTCCTGGGCTTTGGTGGGCAGGTGAGCAGGTGTGGTTTATGGGAAACATCTTTATCTGTTTGCTCCCATGACTATTCAACCCCATGTCCGACCTTGTGCAAAAAGAGATGAGCGTATCCTCCCTTGATTGTCATCTGGGACCTAACCCTACTCCGGTGATGTAGTAGCTGGGACACACTGTGGCAGGTGGGATATCCATGACACTTCATGACTCCTGAGTACACCCTCTCATTTGGTGCCATCGTTAAAGTACTATACTAATGGCTTCCTGTTAATTTTTTGATGAAAAGATAAAAAGATGAAAGACTACCTAAGGCTCAGATTATTCGACGTGTGTTTGAAACACCAAGAATCAGACTGTGACAGTTAGTTAAAGAGTGAAGTCTTTTTTACTACATGCTTGATCTCCTTTAGTGTCAGAAACTGGCCAAGATACAGTTGAATAGAAGTGCCTTCACTAGATGTAGCAACAGCAGGGCGGTGGTGGCTCACGCCTTTAATCCCAGCACTTGGGAGGCAGAGGCAGGCAGATTTCTAAATTCGAGGCCAGCCTGGTCTACAAAGTGAGTTCCAGGACAGCCAGCGATGTACAGAAAGACCCTGTCTCAAAAACAAACAAACAAACAAACAAAAACAAAGAAAAACTAGATGTAGCAACAAAGATACCTACGGGTGATGGGCTGGAGTGTAGGACTGGAGATCAGTGTGAGTCTCAGAGCCCAACTCCCTTTTTGACCAGAAAACTCATCTAGCTCCAGAGAAAGACAGAGACCAGCAACCTCAGCTCTTCACAGAGGGGGAGGGGAGAGGAGGAGGAGAAGAAAGAGGAAGAAGAGGAGAAGAGGGAGAAGAGGGTAGACAAAGATAATCAAAGGCAAAATATTGTGAGTAGAGCGATCCTTGACGCTTTATCTAGCAACAGATGGGGGAAACAGACTGTGTTAGCCAGGCTTACTATTGCTGTGCTGAGACATGATGACCGAATGCAAGTTGGGGAGAAAAGGGTTTATTCAGCTTATGTTTCCACATCATCGTCCATTATTGGAGGAAGTCAGACAGGAACACAAACAGGGCAGGAAGCTGGAGGCAGGAGCTGATGCAGAGGCCACGGAGAATGCTGATTTCTGGCTTGCTTCCCTTAGCTTGCTCACACTGCTGCTTTGTAGACCCCAGGACCACCAGCCCAAGGATGACACTACTAACAATGGGGTGTGTGCCCTCTGCATCTCCTACTAATGACTAATTAAGAAAATGCTCTGTAGGCTTGTATACAGCCAGATCTTATGGAGGCATTTTCTTAATTGAGGCTTCCCCACTCTAAGATGACTTTAGCTTGTGTCAAGTTGACATAAAACTCTCCAGCACACAGACCTAAACCTCCTACACACACACACACGTCTTATAATAATTTAGGGAAAAGTAGAAATAATTCCAGTGGGTCAGTGATGGCTCAGTAGTTAAAAGTACTTCCTGAGCTCAGCCTCTAGGTCTCTTGATGGAAGGAGAGAATTGAGTTCTAAAAATTGACCTCTGACCTTCAGATGTGCACTATGGCTTGTGTATTTGCACTCACATTTACCATATACACATAATAATGAGTAATCATTTTAAAATAAGAAATAACAGCCAACTGTTCTTCACCTTGGGGTTGGTACCTCATGAGCCCTGCCCCTCTGTATGCTGAATGTTGAGAAAGGGGAGTCCAGGAGGTTCCGGTGTTAAATATGATCCAAACATACTGCATTCATTTTAAAAAAAATGTAAAGTACCATATTGATGTAAACCTTGAGATGGGGACAGGTAGACTTGAGTTTTATGAGACATAAGATATACAACATGTTGAGCCCTTTACTAAAGAAAAAGAAGACAAAGTTCGTGGATATAAAATTTCTAGGGCCTGACCCAGCACTTTGGGGAGCTCTGAAATGTAAGCTTCATCTGCCTTGCCTAACATCCACCCACTAACCAAGCACCCTAGAGAAAGGCTGGATGGAGGGAAATGCAGTGAAAAGGGACAGTGGGTCCCTTGTTTACCATTATAGGGTCATTCCCATCCATCCTTCCTTCTGGTTCTGGGCTGTGAAAGGCTGGGGGAAGGAAGAGAACGAAGGAGAAGGCGTTCCAAGCTGTCAACTTAAGACCGTGCTGTTTAAAAATAGAATCCCAGCTGGCCTGAGGAGCTGAAGGGAGATATTAGGCCTTTCGCTCATGCCAGCTTTTCCATGGGAGCAGGAATAGGCTACTCTTCTAAAGGGGTGATAGGAGCTACTTCTCTATTAGGGAGGCATTGACTCCTGAGGAGGGAGACACAGAGAGACAGAGAGAGCAGAGCTGAATGGAATGAGGGAAGACTGAGTCCAGCCTCTTTGAACTTCCAGTGTGAGCCTAAGTGCTGTAGCCCAGGCTTAACCTTGAACCAAGTACAGGGCATAGCCTGAGAAATACTGCTGCACATGCTGAAACCCTTTCACTCACAGAACACTCACGCCTCCATCATCCCACTCAGTGCGCTGTCCTATTGCCAGATGTGGAGTCCCGAGCATCTCCCATCTGTTTTGTGTTTGTTGCAACTCAGCAAATTATGTCTGGTGCAGACTAGATGTCACTGTCACTGTCACTGTGAGCCCCTGCTTGGTCACTTTAGAAGGCTCATCTGCTTGTTCAGTGCTTCACTGCAGTCTCTCCTGATGGTTGTTTGTGTTCCTGCCTCATTTCTTTCTTGGGCTGGAAACTGGATGATATAACAGGAAGATGGCAGAGCCTGGTGACAGGGGAGGTGCTGGTGAAATCTGATACTTCATACTGCCCTTGTGACAGGCATTTGTACAGATTCCTTGATTTACTTCCCAAGACCCTTCAGAGCAGTTCTCTTCTCCAACAGTGAGGAAAGTGGAGCTGGGGAAGCTTAGGGTAGTTACATAAGTCCCCACATCCAGAAGAGAGCCCAGATCTGAGCTCAGGTACCTGGCTCCAAAGCTGTCCCTCTCTGTCACAGTTGGACTCTTCAAACCCTGTAGTGCTAGCCACTCTGTGTTGTATGAAGCTAGGTGTGGTGGTGCACACCTTTAATCTCAACACCAGAGGCAGAGACAAGTTGATCTCTCTGAGTTCAAGGCCAACACGATCTACAAAGTAAGTTATAGGATACTCAGGGCTACATAGTAAGATCCTATCCAGAAAAAAAGTGGGGGAGGGTATATGTGGTTTTATTCAAATTACCTCAGTTAGTTTCAGTCCCAACTGTCTAGTAGGAATGATTACAGTAGATCCATAATATCATTTCAGAATGAAGTAGAATAGAGAGCATAAAATGAATTACCATTGTACCAGCATACAACATAAGAAGGGTGCAACCTGAAGTTACTTTGTGACCTGGAGGAAGAAAAGTACCAGGAAACAGGCCCTCTGCAGACGGGCAGTCTATCTCTCATTTGGATCTATAGTGACCTCCCAAATGCCCACGGGTTAACTAAAGTCATAGTGCCAGCTTCATGTATTGGGAAGTGGTGGAAGGTGCATATGAAGAGGTGGGTACAGACAAAGTGTACGTGTGTATGTGCACGTGTGTGTTCACATGTTGGTGGGTCCACATGTGCCTGTGTGTGCCTGTGTGCATGTGTGTACATGTGTGTATACACATGTGTACATGTGTGTACATGTGCGTATGCATGTGTGTATGCATGTGTGTGTACATGTGTATGCATACATACATGCACACATGTTCATGTGGTGGTGGGTCCACATGTGTATGTGTGTGTACATTTGCATACATGTGTGCCTGTGCACATGCATGTGCCTGCATATGTGTGTGCTAGAGTAGAGATAGGTCTTTCCTCAGGAGCCACCCACCTTGTTTTTCTGAGACAGGGTTCCCCACTGACTTGAAACAGTAGGCTAGCCAGAGAACCATAGGATCCGTCTGTCTTTACAACCATCTATTTGTACTTCTGCACCTCGCTTTTAAAATGTGGGTTCTGGGGCTCTAACCCAGATCCTCATGTTTATACAGCACGTACTTTATCAACTGAGCTGTCTCCCCAGCCAGCCTGGAACCTGCTATATGGAAATCTGCCTCTGCCTTTCAAATGCTAGCATTAAGGGTGGTCCCACCTCAACCTAAACCTAAAGAAATGGGGCTTAGTAGGAAGCTGTCAGGCCTTTGGAGGCATGCCCACAAAGAGGATACTGGAATGCCAGCCCCTATTTTTCTTTTTGCTTCTTTGCCATCATGAAGTAAATAGCTTTGCTGTATCACAGGCTCCCCGGTATGATGTCTACCCCTCCAGAGCCTAAGGACAAAGGGATGGGGACTGTTTAGTTGTTCTACAGTTTAGTTAGTAAGCCAAACCCTCAAAACTGTGAGCCAAGCAAACTTTCCCTCTTTTGTTTTTTATTTGTTTGTTTGGTTTTCAGTTTTTCAAGACAGGGTTTCTCTGTGTAGCCTCCCTTGGCTGTCCTGGAACTCTGTAGACCAGCCTGGTCTCAAATTCAGATATTCTCCTACCTCTGTGTCCTGAGTGCTAGGATTAAAAGTGTGTGCCACCACCATCTGGCTAACTTTTCCTCTTTATAGGGCAGTTGTTTCAGGTAACTTGTTACGGTATCAGGAAACTGACTTACATAGATAACCATCCACAGCTAAAACTTGAAAAGGACAGAACTTCAAGTTTAAGAGGAGAGTCAGAACCTGCTGTAAAATGATATTAGAAGTAAAGTCAGTAATTGAACTCAGCTTTGCCTAACTCCAAAGTCCATCTTCTTTTTATCATGAATCCTGACTCTGATTTCCAGGGGTGGGGGACCATTCAGGGATGGAGGAAATTATTGACAGCAACTTGGAACCACCCAAAGCTCTTTCTAGGGCTCAAAACAGAGAACAGATATTTGTAGCTCTGTGGGCTTGTACCCATCATCAACTCCTGTCCTATCTCTCTATCCCCATAGGAAAGCCCCTTGGAAACCATCACCCATGACACAAAAGCACTGGGCAGTATCCTGGAAATATCAGCATTCAGCATCTCCCAAGAAGGCAGGTTTCATATCTGTGTCTCGAAAACTCCTGGTGATGAGCTAGGGGGCTGTAACCATGAATGTGCAGACATCTGCAGTCAGAGTCAGATCTGACTAGTGGGGAGAGAAAGATGAGTTATGGGCTCTTCCTTTGAGGTATCTGTGGGGAATAGAAAAGGAGACATGGTGAAGACGGCAGGACCTGTCTCAGCCTTGCTGTTGTGGTATAGTGGATGTGCCGCTCTCCAGTAAACTACAACCCTTATTGTTGGGTCAAACCATGATCCTTTGGCTGCTGCTTGCACTCTGAACCTCAGCTACCGCTTTCTCAAGCTTAGGGGGCAGTTGATCAGCCAGAACGGAGATTCATCTCTAGCAGCATACACAAAGATCATCACCCCCCTCCCTTTTGATAGGACTCAGGCTTTTGGCAATAGAATTTCCAACACTGCCACATAGCCACACCTTGGGGACAGGAAACAGTTAATGAATTAGAGCCACTGAAGTAGAACTTGTCTTAATCAAACAGTTTTGGACGTCAGAACCCTAAGGAGGCATAGAAGTAGTGATCGATAAGAACTGGAGGGCTCCCAAGAAATGTACATTTAGAGGATAAGGGTAGCTAGAGATAAGGTGTCCGGTTTCTCAGGGCAAAGCAAGCAGGCTTTGAGCAACGTGGAAGAGGTAGGAAGCCAAGACATTCTACATGGAATATAGGACCTGAAGTATATTTCAAGAAACAAGGTAACCTAGCTGAATGTGAACAAGGAAGTATTGCTCTAAAGGTCCTGCCCAGACAGAAACAGGAGGATCCCAATCTTGCCTAACCCAGAGATAGCCTCAGGATGCTTCTAGAGTTAGCAATATTGCTTTTTCCAGAAATAATAGGGTATTATTTCATGGCATTTGAAACCCAGCCCCTAAGCAGCCTTCATGTGGACCTATAATTCACCACCACCACCCCCCAAAAAAACCTACAGGAGCAGTACAGAGGAGGGTGAGGGGAAGCCTGACTTTCAGAGGCATTTTCAGTTACTGTAGCTAGGGGGGGGGGCTTCATGTGGGTCAGGGCGGAGGCAGCTGCATTTGTCAGCCTAGAGCAATGGCGTAACACAAACAAGAGCAACATACCAGATAAAGAGATCTGGCCAGATGAGGCCAGCTGTATCCACAGCATGGAGAACAAAGACCACAGCCCAGGGTGATAGAAGGCTCTGGTGCTTAGCCTACTCTACCACCGTTTACCAACTTTGGAAAGGCCAGTCCTAACAGGGTACTTACCCTTCTGAGCTTTGCTCTTCCTCAGCTGTCAGTCTATCTCACCTGAGGACACTTGACTGCTCGGTGTTGGTCAGGGTTACATGGAGCAGATAGCTCCCTTTAGAAAAGTGGGAGCTCCATACGAGTGTTAGAGACCCAAGCAGATAAACAACTATAGTAACATTTACCTATGTACCGCAAAGTAAATATGATACTGGATCATTATATCCCTGTGATGAATCCAGTAAACTTCTGCCCTCCCCCCCCACCCCGAAAACGGCAGCCTCTTACCGAAACATCAAACTTTACTGAAACATCAAATTATGGTGCATTTATTAGCCATGGGTGTACATAAAGAGTCAACTAATTTCATAACACGAACACCAATAGGGTCCCAGTCCCCTGCCTGACTGTGCCTATTTCCTTGCTACCATGAAGAATTGCTTTCAAATCTTTTATCCTTTTTTTTTTTCTGACCTCTATATCTTTAAGCAGGCTGAGGAAATGATATCACTATTGTTTTTCTGTGTGGCAGAATGATCTATTCTCTTCCCATCATGAAGGATAATGATTTAACTCCCACTTCAATTATCAGCCCATCAAACACACACGTGCACACACACATGTGCAGGCACACCTTTATCATCACTTCCTTCCCAATATAATTAACTATAATGAAATATCCGTTAAGACAACCAGGTTCCAAAGTAGTACTCATGACAGTCATTTACTCTCTTGTAGTCTTCCTTCCATGTCTCTGTATATTTCCTTCTCACTTTAAGTAGGACTGACTTAGGCAACCTACACAATATCAAAATACTTAACAGGACCCAGCCATGTTTGCATGACTCAGTCAGCCCACTTAATGCAAGATCTCTTATGCTACCTTTAAATTCTGGATTATTTTATTTAACATGACTTACTTATTTATTCATTCTTGAAATACCATCTCTATATCCCAGGCTGGCTTCAAACTCTTTGTGTAGCCTAGAATGACTGTGAACTCCTGATCCTCCTGCCTCCACCTCTAGAGTTCTAGCAGTGCAGATGCCTACAGTCATGTCTAGTTTATGTGGTGCTAAGAGACTGAACTAAAACCTCAGGCATGGTGTTGAAAACACTATCAACTGAGCAGTATGCCTAGCTCTTATGGCTTTTGGAATTGATACTGAGAAATATTTATAAATAAATAAAATAAAAAAATATTTATTATGGCTGAGAGTGTAGCTCAGCGGCGGAGCAATTATTGGGGGCCCTGCCTCAAATCCCCAGCACCACAAAAATAAGTAAACAAACAAGTTAATTAAGTTCTAGGAGTGGTGGCCTAGGCCCAGGATGTAGCATTTGGGATTTAGAAATAGGAGAACTGGCCGTCCAAGACCAGCCTGTCTACCTAGCAGATTTTGTCAAATGTATCCATGAAAGACACATTTTTAATTTAATGACGTATACAAGAATTCGTCTAAGTCTGCCTTCTGCTTGCGGATCAGATGTAAGCTCTCAGCTGCTGCTCCACTGCCAAGCCCACCTGCCTGCCTGCACCATACTCCCAGCCAGGATGGTTGTGGACTCACTCACTGAAACTGTAAGCAAGCCCCCAATTTGATACTTTCAGAGGTTGTCTTGGTCATGGTGTCTCTTTGCAGCAACAGAAAAGTATCCAAGGCATAGGGTAGATTTCTACCACCAAGATCTTTAGATTTTTTTTTTTTTTTTTTGAGGACTGCTCTGCTCTCTGATAGAATGATTTCCTAACCCCTGGGTAGGAGGTCCTGTCACCTGGGGAGTCCATGGGAAAAAGAAGACCAGGTTGCGCTGCCTAGCCATTTAGCATATCCATACCATATCCACACTCAAGTTTCCAGATTGGTTATGATGCTCTGCTCTCAAAGGTACCTGGAGGACCCTCAACTCTACATCCTCTGGGTAAATCACTAGCTTTCTGTCTGTCGAGAGGAACAAAAGAGTTAGGGAGGACGTCTAGAAGCCAACCCTCTTCGTAGCAGCTTTCACCAGTCTTGTGTTATTTTTCTTCCCTTGCTGGTTTTGTTTCCAGGGATGCCTTGCCTTACCAACATTTGGGTCTTTGGACGGATTTATTAACTGGCAATGCTTTACTTACCCAGTACATTGCTAAGCGTCTGCTTAGGAGTCTACTAGGCTAATAAATGCAAATTGGTCTGTTTCTTTACAGTTTCCAAAACCTTGCCATCTCTTTGTCTTCACATCTCTGAAGATTTATTCTGATGGGAAGCAGATCCCAGAGCTAAGAGTCCAGATTAGTGACACAGCATCTGCCTAGCCCACATACACGAGGCCTTGGTCTCAACCACCAACATGACAAAAGCAGGGGTGGAGGAGGAGGACTTTAAACCCAACTAAGAGATCCAGACATTCAGTCCCTTGGCATGGTGTCAGATGGAGGACAGAGCTAGAAGGTGAGGAATATCATGGACATTTGGGCAGGAGGAAATGAAAAAAATTTTAGTCCCCAACATTTTTCCACTTTCACAGGTGTGAGAAGACTAAAAATAGTTTAAAATTCTTCCCTTGAGTTTCATGAGAAAGGAGGGGAAAACAGGTATGGCTGTGTTCGAAGGGCAATATTTCTATTTCTTTACTAACGAGAGTTCTGGGCCTATACTTAGGTTTCCTCTTGAAGACAGAGCACAGGGTGGGGGTGGGGTGGGGTGGGGCATGAGGGCCGCTGCTTTGAGGCAATCACTAAGCTTTCAAAAGAGAAAACACTGAGGCTTCTCCTGGAGATGCAACAACACTACCAATAAAGTTACACTTCCCAAATAATCCTTTTAATCTTAACAATTATACTTAAACAGTTACAGAATCATAGGAATAGTTATTTTCTTTACACAGACAATGCAGGCAGGGAGTAAACTCCTACAGGTCAGTACTGGCTCTTACCTGCTGGGTCTTTGCGTCAGTCTTCCACCTTAGAACTTGTCTCAAGGTCAGAGGCTGAAGGTGGAACCACCTCAAACCAGTTCAGAGGGAGATGTAAATATGCTAAATGTGTCCCAGGAAGGCCCCTACACAGGACACACAAAACTCCTGGTTCCTGAAAGTACTGACTTTAAGATCACTGCTCCTTTCACGTCCCAGGACAAGCCAGGTAAGCCTCTCCTTCTCGAGGACTGTGCTCTTGACCTCCCACCAACTCCCAGGAGGAGAAGCTACAGAGGGCCTTGTATTTCCAACATATGACACCCCAAACCCTCACAGGCTGAGGCCAAGAAAGCTGCTGTTAACACACAAAAAGTACATAATGTCACACATAAAAAGTTCAAAATGGGCATTTGGGACCAGGAGAGGAAAATGAAGAAAATATCTGGACTGAGGGAAAGTAAGGGGAGCAGGGCAGAAGGCAGTCATGCAACGGAGGGAGCCAGGCGATGGTTTACGTGGGAGGGAACATGAGGCTTGGGGAGGGGCAGGAACAGTCTCACCAGAAGAAAGAGGAAAAGAAAAGAGAAGGATGGAATTATGGCACAGAGAAAAGGACTTGTGAAGCCAGTGTTCTCCTATACCAGCAAGGAAAGGGCCTCACCAAGGCCAGGAAAGGCCTCTGTTGTCGTGAGCCAGAAAACAGCTGCATGAACAGGCCGTGACTCTGCTATGTTTTGATAATTAGGCAGGGCCCTAGCTCTGAAGGCCTAGGTATATCTGCTGGGCTTTCTGTGATGTCATGCATGCAGAGCTGTGATGCTGCTAGCTCTTTGTCACACAACACCTAACTCTTTGAAAATGCTTCCTCTTGTTCCAATACCCTGCAATAGCTATACATGAAGAATTTAAAACTCCGGTGAAATGACTGATCTAGAGTTATAATTCAATTAAAAAACTGAATAGAGATAAATTTTCCAGTTTGGTCAGCCATCAATCATCACCATCATTACCATCATCATCACCACCACCACCACCACCACCATCATCATCAAAGAATGACTAAATGACAATAAATACAGAGATGGTGACTTGAGGCCACAACGAATGTCACCAGATTCATATTTGTCCCCTCCTATTATGGTTTGGATGTGAAATGTCCCCAAAAAGCTCATATTCTTTGAACTCTTGGACCCCAACTGGTGGCACTATTTGAGGAGGTTATGGAACTTTTTGGATCCTGAACCAGACTGGCAGTCATAGGGCTGTGGGTGGGACTTGGCAGTATAGGTCAGCTCTGCTGCTATGAGCAGCTCTCTGTTTCATTATCTGCAGAGATTTAGCAAGTTCTGCAATAGCCTCCAGCTATCACGAATCCCACCATGCCTTCTCTTCCATGATAAACTGGATCTCTCAAGCTGTAAGCCAGAATAAACCCCTTTCCCCTATTAGACTGTTTCTGCCAAGCATTTACTCAGTCACAGTGAAGAGAAAACAAACAACAACAACAACAAAAATACATCTATCCTTCCATGAAGCCTTGGGTGGCAGGTTTTGCCCTCACTGGGTCTCGGGTCACCACATTTCTCTGTAGCATCCCTGTGGCGCCCTGTCAGGCATTGCAATGCTGAGAACAGTAACCAATTCAGAATTGGGAGCCACCCACTCACTCAGCGCTTAGATGGCATCAAGTACATTCCGGTGACATTCTCTGTCCTTCAGGGGTAAGGCAATGTTAACAGCTCCCTCAACTCTTAGGCTGGCTCGCCCATACTGCCGTATTCTTCGGTAACGTGCTTAATCATTCCTTTTCAGATTGTTGTGCAGGATCTGCATGACTTCGGTGGCCAGGCGGCCATTTAATGTATAGATATCAAGCCTAAGAAAGGGAAGCTTCTGGCCTAGGACCTGGGACTGGTGAGTAGGAACAGGAGAGGTGAAGGCTCAGGAGAAGGGAGCGGAGTGAACACCCGGCCACCCTGATGATTCTATGACCTAAAAGCTACTCAACAGTATTTCCAGAATTTCCATTATAGGAAGAATCATTTTTTTATATTCTTTCCCTGGACAACATGATTCTTTAATTTTGAACCAAACTCCAGGAGTCTGGAGTTTAATAATTTTCCAAGTGACTCTTGCCTTCATGGGACATTGGGACTATACCTAGAAAATGACAGTTCTAAAATAGATGAAGCTGCTGAGCATCCTGGGAGAATAAATATTTACTGTTCTAGAGGAGAAGCCACAGGCCAGAATCTAGGCCTGTGAAGGTGGATGTACTGCTGTCTGTGCCCAGGAGCCGTTCACTGCATTTGAAATGTAAATGAAGAAAATATCTAATAAAAATAAAATAAATAAATAAAAGAAAACCCTAAATAGAAAAGAAAAGAAAAGAAAAGAAAAGAAAAGAAAAGAAAAGAAAAAGAAAAGCACTAGTGTATACAAAATATTTTAAGGCAAGAAAACTATGCTTCCATGGAGTGGGCAGCAATGGATAATGTAGGAGTTTTGAAGGGATGAGGCTGAGGGCTTCATGAAGGAAGCACCCTCTGGGCCAGACTGCTCTAGAATCTTAAAAGGGAACATGTTTTAGGTGAATATTAAGAGAAAATAGAATTCCAAGGAAGAAACGCCATTGGAACAAATGAAAAGGAGCAGAAATTGCCTGTGTTCACAGTACTCCGGAGGCTGGAGCACCGTACACAGTGAAAGTTCATTTTAAAAGGAAGAAAGGAGGGAAGGGAGGAAGGAAGGAATAAAGGAAGGAAGGACAGAAGGAAGGATAAGAAGGAAGGGAGGAAAGAAAGAGAGAGAGAGAGAAAGAAAGAAAGAAAGAAAGAAAGAAAGAAAGAAAGAAAGAAAGAAAGAACGCAAGGAAGGAAGGAAGGAAGGAAGAGAGAGAGAGAGAAAGAAAGAAAGAAAGAAAGAAAGAAAGAAAGAAAGAAAGAAAGAAAGAAAGAGAAAGAAAGAAAGAAAGAAGGAAAAAGAAAGAAAGAGAGAAAGAAAGAAAGAAAGAAAGAAAGAAAGAAAGAAAGAAAGAAAGAAAGAAAGGATATAGAAAAGAAAAAAGAAAAAGAAAAATCACTAGCTTTGGTTACACAGTAGTAGAAACTTGTGTGCCTCCAGGAAAGTGCTATGCTAAAAGAATGGGCAGGCGAAAACAGGCAGGTGAAGGTGAGTGGATGGTTTGAAATCTCAGTGCAGTGGTCTGATCACATTAGGGGAAACAATGGATGAGAAGTGCGAGTGGAAACCTGAGATATCTGTGAGAATACGAGACCATGAAAGAAGAAAGAACAGTAGCTCGGTATTGGTTCCTTTCTCAGTTCAAGCAATCCTGCTCCCAGGGCACTTCATGACTGTATCTGGCCCAGAATCCAGAGACATATCCCTATATGCCCACATCCTACCAATACACCCTGAGACTTTTAACATTTCCCTCCTGTCTGACCTCTTTCTAAACATCTAGTATCCTTCATTGGTTCCAAAGCCCTATTTGGAGTTAAGCATAGTGTCACAGGTCTGTAAGCTCAGCACTTAGAAGGCAAAGGCATGAAAATAAAGAGGTCACACCTAACATGGGCTGTACTGTTAGTTAGAGGCCAATCTGGGCTAATTAACACGATTCCCTCAAAAAAAAAATGTAGAAAGTACAAGTTCTGTTTGCTCCTACATCAAAAACAACTTTTTCCTCTGTCCCAAAAGCTACCCCTTCATTTGACTAATTTATGTTATTCTGTTCACTCAGTCAAACCAGTTTAAACATGTTTTACACAAAGAATATCTTCTGCTTTCTTATTCTAAATTGTCCTCCAATGTTCTCTTTTATTGTCTTTCAATTTTAATTCTTAGCACACGCAAACGTGTGAGATTATTCACCTCTACTTGTATTCTTTCCCTTGTCACAATAAGCTTCCATGACCCCATGTCCCTCACACAGGTACCTAGCCCAAGACTTCTCCAGTCACTAATGTTTATTTTTAAATGATAGGGAGGAAGGGATTATGAGGCCTGTTCTGCAATCCCAACCCAACTGCTTTTCTTTGTCCTCGCTAGCTTGGTGCCTGAGTTCCAATGCTGATGCCATCCAGTATCACTAGCTGTGGAATAATGTAAATTTACAAATACTGATTGATGCTTTGTAACTCTCCAGTGTAGCTTCAATCCTTTTCTCCCTAGTCTCCCATCTTTTCTTCAATGTTTCCTTCTTTTTAAATTATTCGTTTATTTTTATTTTATGTGTGTGAGTGTTATTGTCTGAGTATGTAAGTGCCCTGCATATGTACTGTGCCAGAAGAGGGTGTCAGTTCTCTGGAACATGAGTCACGATGGTTGTAAACTGTCATGTAGGTTCTGGCAACCAAACCCTAGTTCTCAAGAGCACAAGTGATCTTTACCACTGAGCCCATCTCTCCAGACCTGTATTTCCTTCTTAGAGGCGTGATCCAGTTGGTAAATTGCTAGGAGCAAAGGACCGCAAGCCCAACTCTTAAGTCGGAATTTCACTTTAACAAAATACCTGGGTGATTCCCTTTATACAAAAGCGTTTGTAAAATACTGATCCATAGGACAGAACTTTCTATTCTGCTGCTTGATATAGTCATACTGAAGGCAATTTTGAGTCCCCATTTTTTGATTATGCTCTTCATCATGTAAGCCTCCTTGGCTGCCGAAGTCCTAAAGCAACTTAATTTCTACTTCTCCTACCTAGGGCCTGGTTTCTCCCTTGACCGCTAATAAAACCTTGTATCAGTTCCTATAGCATTTCCCAGACACTTGGAAAAATTAAAAATCCTCCAGTCATTTCTAATCATAAATTAGTCACAGTCTCCCACAATAGCCAAACTCATATTTAAGACAAATCTCTCTCTCTTTTTGTTGTTGTTGTTGTCACCATCATTGTTGATATGTTAAAAACATTATTTTAAAACTTTTTGTTTAAAAATGTTTTATGCAATACATTTTGATCATATTCCATCCCCTCCCCCAACTCCTCCAAGATCCTCCCCGTCTTCCTATCCACACAATTTTATTTTAATTCCCTTTTTAGAAATACATAAATAGAAACCAACAAACAAAAAGAAAAAATGAGAAAGAAGCAAAAAGCACCTCCTTAAGAGAGAGAAAGAGAGAGAGAGAGAGAGAGAGAGAGAGAGAGAGAGAGAGAGAGAGTCTGTTTTATGCTGGCTAACTTCTCCTTGGCATGGGTTCTGCCCTGAAGTGTGTTTGCTATACACAGTAACACTGTTGTAGAAAAGTGATCTATCACTTTTCCAGCAGGTATCAATTGCAAACAGTTTCTTGGTTAGGGGTGCGGCTTTCTGGCTACTTTCTCTTCTTAGTGTTGGGAAGTCATATGTTTTGAACCTGAGCAGGTCTTGTGTGTGATGCCACAGTCTCTGTGAATCCTTACCTGTATCAGTCCTGTTGTGTCTGGATGATGCTGTTTCCTTGGAAACATTCATTATATGGCTCTTGCAGTCTTTCTACCTCCTTTTCTTCAGAGATCCCTGAGCCTTGAAAGGAAGGGTTTGATAAAGACGTTCCACTTAAGACTGAGTGTCCCAAAATCTCTCATTCTCTACATATTGTCTAGTTGTATGACTCTGTGTAAATTACCATCGACTGTGATAAGGAGTTTCTCTGAGGAGCTGTGAGCAATGCTCTGATCTGTAGGTATATGCCATTAGGAGTCATTTTGTTGCCATGCCTCTTTAACAGAATATTATTAGTAGGGTTTCCCTAGAGTCCATGGCTTATCTAGTCCCAGGTTCTTTCTTTACCACTTTGCAATGTCAGGTATACTTTCCATTTCTCCTTCCCCAGCCCAAGGTAATCCTAACCAGAAACAAGAGCTAAACGGAATTAGGGAGATTGGACAAGAGACGACACAACACGGATTCAAGTGGCTTTGTTTTTCTTATATAGTACTGGTGCCACCCACCACCTTGGCCTTTGATTGCTGTAGTGGATCTTCAGGTTTCCTGTGGGGATAGTGGTAGTCCATGATCTTGGTGGGTGTTCAAGGGGCACTTAGGCAAAGCCCTTGTCACCACTGAGAATACTGCACTGTAGCACTGCCCTTCCTTGACACACATGTCCCGGGCTTCTGTTTTTTACTATGACCCCTTCTGCCCAGCATCTTCTAGCTGGAATCCCACTTGGGCAGGAGATCTTTGAAGACTATGATGCTCATTTTCTCCTTTCTGTATCTGTGCTACCAGAAACACACGTTTCTGCTTTTAGTGGCTTAGACATCCTCCTCACCCACAGCCCTTTTCCTAGAGCCTTCTTTCATATGGGTCTTTGTTCATAGAGTTTGATCACATCGATAGTAGCCCTAATTAAGACAATCACTATGCCTGCCTGCCTGCCTGCCTGCCTGACATTATGTTCCCAAACATGATGATCATAAACTATAACCCTCTGGAATGATAAAACCAAATGAAAGACTTTAAGGTCTCAAGGCTTATTACTGAGGCTATGGAGTGCTCACAAAAAGGGACCTAGCGTGACCACACTCTGGAAGACCCAACAAGCAGTGGAAAGAGTCAAATGCAACCAATGGAGAGAAGCAGCTGACCCCTGTTGTTGAATTAGAGAAGGCTAAAAGAAGCTGAGGAGAAGGGTGATCCTGAAGGAGAACCAACAGTCTCAATTAATCTGGGTCCCCAAGATCTTTCAAACACTGGATCACCAAACAGGCAGCATACATCAACTGATATGAGGCCCCCAACACAAATGTAGTAGAGAACTGCCAGGTCTGTGTTCATTCAGAGATGATGCATCTAACCCTCAAGAGACTGGAGGCCCCAGGGAGTTTAGAGGTGGGGGGGCGGGGTCAGGTGGGGTGGAGGATGGGGACATCCATGTGGAGACAGGGGGTGGGGAGGAGATATGAGATGTGGAACAGTCGGAGGGTGGATGGGGAGAGGGGGACATTAAAGTATGGAGAGATAGATAGATAGATAGATAGATAGATAGATAGATAGATAGATAGATAGATAGATAGATAATTGCTCTCCCTTGACCCCATAGGAAGACCAGCAGTCTTGATTTACCCAGACCTGGGGGAGCTCCCAGAGACTGAGCCACCAACCAGGAGCATACACAGGCCAGTCTGAGGCCCCTAGCACAAATATAGGAGAGATCTGCCTGGTCAGGCCTTAGTGGGAGAAGATGTACCTAATCCTCAAGAGACTTGAGGGCCCAGGGAAGGGGGGAGAGGGGACATCCTCTTGGAGACAAGAGGGAGGAGGAATGGGATGAGGAACTGTGGGGAGCAGGTATGGGGGTGGGGGAGGCAATGACCGGAGTGTAAATAAATAAAATAATAAAAATGGAAAAAAATTAAATTAAAAAAAAGTTAGTTTGGTCATGATATTTGGCAGCAGCAATACAAAAGAAACTAAGATATCCCCACCCCACCCTACCCCTGGCCAAGTCTAACCTAGCCCAGGCTGGCCTCCAATCCACTGGGTGTCCAAGAATGACTTTGCATTTCTGATCTTCCTGCCTCCATCTCCCAAGTGCCAGAATTACAGGCATGCACCCTGACACCCGGTTTTATGTGGTGCTGAGGATTGAAGCAGGACTGTGTGTCTGCTAGACAAGAATTCTACCAAATGAGCTACATGACCGCAATGCAAAGTTGAAAAGTGTAAGACCCCTTTACCTGTCTCTCAATGCCTATGCATGTTAAGCTTTAAAAGGCCGTCACAGTGTTTGTAAAATTTTCCTGTCTCCACAGAGTGTACATGACGTCTGATGTTAAAGGAGCATTTTTCTGATTAAATGATAGAAGTATGCAAGCACTTACCAAAAGAGAGTATTTCTAAAATCCCTCAGGAAATAAACTCAAATATCAACTGTTTTAAATGAGCTACTCAAATATAGTATATATGTACATCTGTCTGTATGTATGTATGTATGCATTCACATAAAAACTATCTAGATATTGAAAATATTTAAGTTCACAATTTAAGTAAGTCTTTGTAAAAATAAATCTCAGTAAATATTTGTAGCATAATAAAATAGCTGTTTTTTCCTGAAGTAACAGTGTTGGGTATAATTATAATAATACTCCACTTTGGTATCCTTTTGCTAACCTTTAACAGATCTACTGATCAATAAGCTAACACTACTCGTCTTAATCAGGATTACTATTGCTGTGATGAAACACCATGACCAAAAAGCAAGTTAGGGAGAAAAGGGTTCATTAAGCTTACACTTCCACAGCATTGTTTATCACTGATGGAAGTCAGGGCAGGAACTCAAACAGGGACAGGGCAGGAACCTGGAGGCAGGAGCTGATGCAGAGACCATGGAGGGGTGCTGCTTACTGGCTTGCTCCCCATGGCTTGCTCATCCTGCTTTTTTTTTTTTTTTTTTTTTTTTTTTTTTTTTGTAAGTACACTGTAGCTGTACTTCAGACACTCCAGAAGAGGGCATCAGATCTCCTTACGGATGGTTGTGAGCCACCATGTGGTTGCTGGGATTTGAACTCAGGACCTTCAGAAGAACAGTCGAGTGCTCTTACCCGCTGAGCCATCTCACCAGCCCTCATCCTGCTTTTTTATAGAGCCCAGGACCACAGCCCAGGGACAGCACCACCCACAATGGGCTAGTTCCTCCTCCATCAATCACTAATTTAAAAATATGCCCTACAAACTTACCTACAGCCCTATCTTATAGAGACATGTTTCTCAATTGAGGTTCCCTCCTCTCAGACATAAAGACTAGCCAATACACTCCTGAAGTTTGCTTGTGAAAAGTACATTTATGTATAATGAAATTTAATCATAATCCTGAAAAACTTTTCTTTTTGATTTTTTTTGTTTTTGAGAATTTCATGCATGTGTATGTGCACTGTGGATCATATTTATCCACTATTACCCTCTCTTAGCCCACTCTCACTCCTGTCAACTCCTTTCTTCTTCTCAGTTAGTTCCCATTCTACATCCGTGTGTGTGTGTGTGTGTGTGTGTGTGTGTATGAATGAGTGTATATTATATGTGTGTGTGATTGTGTGTGAGTGTATGAGTATATGTGAACACATAACTGTGTTGTGACTGGGTGTATATGCTGATGTGTGTGAATGTGTATGGGTATATGAGTGTATGAGTGGGCGTACTGTGCATTGTCTGTGTTTGTGTGTGTGTGCATGTGTATCTGTGTATGAGTGTGCATATATGTGTAATCTGAGTTTGTATGTGTGAGTCCATCTGTGTATGTGTGTACGTGTTTTTGTGTGTATGTGTATATGTGTGTGAGTGTGTGTGTGACTGTGTGTGTGTGAATGTGTATATGAGTCTGTATATTATGAGTGTGTGAATGTGTATATGAGTGTGTGTGAGTGTGAAAACATGTGTATGCATCTGTGTGTATCGTGTATATGTATGTGTATATATGTATGTGTGTGTGCATGTGTGATTGAGTGTCTGTGTATCTGTGTGTGTGTGTACGTGTGTGTGATTGTGTGAGTGAGTGTATAGGTGTTCGTGTGCATATGTGTGTGCACGTGTGTGACTGTGTGCGCGGGTTTTACTCAAGTGGTCACCGCTGCTCTGTATTCATCTTTGCAGCAGCCACCTGGTGTCCTGAAGACAGCAGCATTTCATAGCAATCCTCCACATTCTCTCAACAACTCGTGATTCTTCACCTGCCTAAAACTTATCTTTAAGATTTTATCATAGAAAAGCCAATAGTTTGCTGCATTAGATTAGATACCCTTAGCAATTCATTAGAAATAAACTTTACTAAATTACTCTTGATGCATTTCATGAAAATTTTGTCCAATCAGAATAAAAGTGCTCAGCCTCCCCTAGGTTTAGCTTATTTAGGTAAAATATTATATTAATATTACTGCTATGAGTGCATTAGAGATTGGATATGGGCCAATGCGCTCACAGAGGGGTGTTAGCAACCAGGCTGACACCTCAGCTGTCTCTGGTTTCCTCAAGGTAGCATGAAAACCTGTGCTCACTCACAGATCTGCACAAAAGAAATAATAAATATGTAAGAAATTGAACACTTCCTGTGTGGTTCCTGGAGATGTGTCAGTGTTTCGGTTCACCAGTCTTGCTGGTGCTTTGTCAGATGTTAGGCACCAAACAGCATAATGCTATCAGTGATGATTTGCTTACCATTTGCAGTGGTTACTTGGCTGGAACATTACTTTTAAAGTTGAAGCCAACATACTCTGAGCCAGTGACTTTATTTTTTTCTTTTTAATTTAAAAAGAATTTTTTTAGTGTTTGGATGTTCTGACTGCATGCATGTCTGTAGTACATGTATGCAGTATCTGTAGAGGCCAAAAGAGAACAGAAGATCCTCTGGAAGAAAAATTAAAGCTGGTTTGTGAGCCATCATGTGGGTGCTAGGAATTGAATCCTAGGTCCTCTGAAAGAGCAACCAAGTGCTCTTAACAACGGAGACATATCACCAGCCCCATAAACTGGTGATGTCATCAGACTTGGAGTTGGCCATCACACTTATACATGGAATTTATTAAAATACAAATGTTAAAAATTCCTGCACACAAGAGGTAGAGCCTAGAGGATTTAAGTTTGAGGTTATCATTAACTACAAGCAGCCTAAGCTATGTGAGACCTTGTCTCAAAAAAGCTAATTGATTAAGTTTAATTTAGTACAACTGTTTAGGGTAGGCTCCATATCTCTTGACAATATTTTACTACAGACTCAGTGATGGTGATGTATTATTTTACATTATGACTTCAGAATTATAAATGTTACATCTCCAAATGTTCCCTCTATGTTTGTTCATTTTTATAAGATAACTATAATATTCACTGACTCTTTTCAAAATGGTAACAGTTATTAACAGTGTAAATATGTCTTCTAAAGCTTTTCGGGAGAGAGACCCAGCTTTGTTTCAGCATGCAACAAATTCCTTTTTGATTATTTCTGTAACTGGATCTCATCAGATCAGTCCTTAAGAAGTTATTAGTAACTAGCCAAAGTCATTGGATTCTTTTTCATCCTCAGATAGACTTTAATCTATTACATTTCTTATGTTCTTTCAAGGGTCTACGATCAACTACAGGTTTTGTTCTTCCTATCTTCAACAAAGACAGTCTTGAAGCTGCAGAAAATGCCTGTACAAATACTTTAAGTAACTGGTGCTTTAATCAGTACCTCTTACGTTTCTGATCTAATTGCTTAAGTCACTTTAGGACAGGACCAGTAGGCTGAGTCAGAATTTCCTGAACTCTTCTGAGTCAATAAGCAGATGGGTCTGTAGTATTTCTAACCTAAGTTCAGCACACACATACACAAAAAAAAGAATTAATTACATAGAACTGAAAGAACCAATGAGAGATGATTATAGCAATTTGTCTAAAATATTTTTGGTATTTTCATGCCATATCTAGATATATATGGGAGCTAAGTTATCTGTAACCCATTACACTCAAACACACTCCCTCTTAGATGCTGAGGTTGAAACCAGGCCCTCATGCAAGCATCCTAAGCACACTTTCTACCACTGAGCTGCCTGCCAGCCTGAAGCCATACAACTTAGTAGACTTTACCTTTCTAAACTAAAATGGAACTCTCTTTAGGTGAGACTTATTCTCCCTGCCTGATCTTTGAAAAATTTAGCAATTCTTTATTAACCATTCTCACTGTAAAGTTTTATTTCTTTTTATTTTACACATATGAATGTTTTGTCTGCAGGTGTGTATGTGCACCACATGCATGCCTGGTACCTATGGAGGATGGCAGATGGTGTTGGATCTGCTAGAACTGGACCAACAGATGATTGTGAGCTGCCATATGGGTGATGAGAACCAAATGAGGGTCATCAGCTGCAAGAATAGCAAATTCTCTTAACCATTGAGCCACACCTCCAGCCGCAATAAATTCTGCTTTAATAGAAACATAGTTTTCATAGTTCTAATAATGGTTGCTTTCCTAAGGATGAGTGGGGGAGTGTTATTTACCAGAACATGGACAATGTATCAATAGCTTCATCGCTAAGGAGAATGGCATCCCAGCAACCAGCAACTGCTGAGAGACCCACTGTGTGATGAGCTGCCACAAGCCCCTTTGCCTTACATGAGGAAGTGGGGACAGAGCCAATATTGTTCAAGTAACACGGCTGCTGTGAATCAATGGTTGCAGAGGCCATGTCTCTTCTAGATGACAAGATTTTGAGTCACTCCTCTACATCCTCTGGCTCTCACATGCTTTTCAATCCCTGTTCCTACAATGTCCCCTGAGCTGGGGGAGAGTTGATATAGATGTCACAGATGCCCTGTTGAGGGACAACCATTCTGTCATTCACCTATCTGACCAGCTGTGGGCTTTTGCAATAGCCACTGCAAATGTGACACGGGCTGACAACAGCACAAATCTATGGGGATAAAAATAAATATGTAGAAGGTTTGTCACTGTGCCCATATAGCAAACCAATCTTTTTGTTCTCCCAGAGGCCTGTACCATCTACAGCTACAGACTCTTGACCAGGTTTACAGCAGCAGCCATGAATTTCCTGGCCTCTACAGACACTGCCAATTAAACATACAAATTTTTAAATTCATATTAGAGGAAGCATGCACTGTTTGTCTTCTGAGCCTGGGGTAAGATCTTGCTTAGCATAATATCTTCCTGGTCCATCCATTTTCCTGTAATTTTCATGATTTCATTTTTCTTTTCAGCTGAATAAATTATATTATGTCCATCATCAGTTGATGGTCATCTATAATGCATGAGTCTTTAGATTGGCAGTTCAGAGCAGTACAGTCATCCTCGTCTCCTCTAATATCCCTCATTGGAAACACAAAGTCTGAGTCCAATCATTGGTGTTTTTCTGTATCCCAGTGGCTACAGTGCAGCTGAACAGTTTTCCTGATGTGGCCTTTTCTGCAAAGTTAGTTAGAAATGTTACTTATATGTAATGAAGTCCATCTTCTGTCAAGTATCTGTGTGTATCTCTCTGTGTGTGTGTGTGTGTGTGTATGTCTAGTGTATGTGTGTGTGATGTATATGTGGTATGTATATGTATGATATGTGGGTTTATGTGTGGTGTATGTGGTGTATGTATGTGGTATGTAGGTGTGTGTGTGTGTGTGTCTAGTGTATGTGTGTGTGATGTATATGTGGTATGTATATGTATGATATGTGGGTTTATGTGTGGTGTATGTGTTGTATGTATGTGGTATGTAGGTGTGTGTGTGTGTGTGTGTGTGTGTGTGTGTGTGTGTGTCTAGTGTATGTGTGTGTGATGTATATGTGGTATGTATATGTATGATATGTGGGTTTATGTGTGGTGTATGTGTTGTATGTATGTGGTATGTAGGTGTGTGTGTGTGTGTGTGTGTGTGTATTGAATAGGTTTGTGCACATGAATACAGTGCCTTTGAAGGACAAATAAGGGTGTCAGATCCTCTGTAGCCACTGTTTTAGGTAAGTTGTGAGCTGTCTCAACCCCAGATGAGCCATCTTTCCAGTCTCTCAAAGAATACTGTAAATATTTTAAGGTCTTCCAACATCTTGCTATGATTCACTGACATGGCTGATTGATGAGATTTTTGCAAAATGACTCACATTCCAAATCAACAATGAGCATTACTTCAATAAAAGCTACCCCTTAGGTACCATCTGGCCTAAAACACCATGAATAAGACTGCCCTTCTGAGAGATGTAAAAAAATTAAAATGCAGATCTGTTCAGCTTAAATGTAGCCAGCACCCAAGTAAGGCAGCAGATAAACCTTCCACATCATAAAGGACGACCCGCTGACTTTTTTTTTTTTTTGGTTTTTCGAGACAGGGTTTCTCTGTGTAGCCCTGGCTGTCCTGGAACTCACTCTGTAGACCAGGCTGTCCTTGAACTCAGAAATCTGCCTGCCTCTGCCTCCCAAGTGCTGGGATTAAAGGTGTGGGCCACCACGTCCAGCTCCAACACACTGACTTTTACTTTAACCATTCCTCTCCTCTTTCGAGGAATGTTCTTAAAAGTTAGAGAGAGTTGCATCATAACCTACAGGAGACTCCATGCTTACCCAAGACTCTAGGCTTGACCATCCATCCATCTGTTCTCCAGATATGTATGTGTTGTTTCTCCAATAGGGAATGCTTCACTGGTTCCAAAAGCCACTGGCCTGCAACATTTTCTTCCTATTTCAATCCCCTCTTCTGCTTTCCTCTTTTCTTTTTACTTTATGAACTGCTTTAAAACTACAGTCCATGTTCTTGAAGTGAGTAAAAGTTTCTTGAACAGGGCACAGAAGAGACAATCTGTCCTATAATGCCCCACACTTAACAATCTGAATGGCAGTAGACTGTGGCTAAAATTAAATTTTCTGATGCCTAGGGCTAGAGATGTAGCTCAATTAGTAATGCTTCCCTGGCATGCAGGGAGTCCTGGGTTTGATTCCCAGCACCAAGTGAGATGGGAAGGATGATATGTGGCCTAAAGACAAAATAATGGACCAGCCTAGGCTACATAGAAAGTTCTAGGACAAGGTAAGTAGATATATACTGAGACCTCACTCACACAACAACAACAGGGAGAGAGAGAGAGAGAGAGAGAGAGAGAGAGAGAGAGAGAGAGAGAGAGAGAGAGAGAGAGAGAGAGAGACCCAACATGTATAGATATTGCAGATAAATCTTAAGGAGAAACTTCCTTGGCCTTGGCTTCTATCTTCAAGACCACAAACTAACAGAGGCATTTAGGGCATCTAGGTTGGTTCCATGACCTAGCTACTGTGAATCGTATTGCAATAAACATCTCCTTAGAGCCCTTCAGATAGACACCCATAAGTGATATAGCTAGATCATATGCTAAATTATCTTCAGTTGTTTTTCTGTCTTATTTTTTATTTTTTGTTTTTTAAACAATCTCTATGTAGGTTTTCATGGCAAATGAACTAGTTTACATTCTGACAGAAAATTATGTGTGTATATATGACATGAAAGAAGCAAATCTGTCCAAAGGAGTGAAGGGGACTATGAGAGAGTTGAGAGGAACACCTTCAAAGCACATTATACACTTGTTCCACTTTTATTTCTGCAGCTGTGAGAAAATATTCTGATAAAAAGTGGCTTAGGGGAAAGAGGGTTTATTTGGCTTAAGATTCCAGGTTCTAGTCCATTACTTAGTGAAAGTCAAGACAGGACTCAGGCAGCTAGTCACACCACATCCTCAGTCAAGAGCAAAGTGAGAGAAATGCAGCCAGGACTGCCTGTTCTCAGCTAGCTTTCTTCTCTCACACTGTTTAAGATCTCCTGCCTAGGGAATGGCTCTGCCTACAGTGGGCAGGGTCTTCCTAAATCAATTAACAATAAAGAGAATAACTACCACACACATACACAAACATAGGTTAACTTGATGTAGATGATTCGTCCTTGAGACTCTTTTCTCAGGTGATTCTAGTCTACATCAATTTGACAGTTAAGCCTAATCAGCACAATACTGGTATAAATACCATATGAAGCCCATTACTATGTAAAAATAAACATATGCCATCCAAAAAAAAAGTAGTCCAGGTTAAGATTCCTCACAGATACCTCCAGAAAAAAATAAAACATCAACGTCCCAGATGGTAAATTAACATTCTTTTTTTTTTCCATTTTTTATTAGGTATTTAACTCATTTACATTTCCAATGCTATACCAAAAGTCCCCCATATCCACCCACCCCCACTCCCCTGCCCACCCACTCCCCCTTTTTGGCCCTGGTATTCCCCTGTACTGGGGCATATAAAGTTTGCAAGTCCAATGGGCCTCTCTTTCCAGTGATGGCCGACTAGGCCATCTTTTGATATATATGCAGCTAGAGTCAAGAGCTCCGGGGTACTGGTTAGCTCATAATGTTGTTGTAAATTAACATTCTTGCTGCACCTATGCAAATACCCTCAGCAAACCTAATGAGGCCAGACTCATTTTGTGATTTAAAAAAAAAAAAAAAAATCTTTGAGATGCTTTTTTTAAACAATCCAAAATGGGGAGACTATAAAGAAAAAAATTGTGGTTAAGTGAGAAATTGTGTGTTGTCATTCTAGGGCACAGCTGGACTGTCTGATTCTGATTCAGGGGAGGTAAGCTGTGCTGCAGTTTGCGAATAACTGACAGCAACTGAGTCTTGTCCACAGAAATGCAAATGACTTCTGTCCAGTGGGAAAGCAACCCACAAAGTCTGCTAAGCTCAATTTGTACATTCATTTTAATGTCCAGATCGCTAAATGTGTCTCTCTTGGGAATATCCTCTAACCAGGTTTGGACACTCCATGGGTCTCCATTAAAGCCGTGATTTTTCACATCTGTCATGATTTTGCCCAAAATGTATCTTTTAATATCTACTTTGAACTAAGCCACTTAATCACCGTCCTGTGTGCCCTTGCATTTGTCTCTACCACAGGTAGTGTAGAACTTGAAGGTAATGGTGTTAGACTTTTAAGGCAGCCCAGATTCATACTTTTCCTAGCAACTTAGCACAGAACTTTCCAGAAACTTTATGGTATCTTTCCTGCTCAGCAATCACTTGGTACATTTCCTGCTTTAGGTATTAAAAGGGCCTGACACATCTCAGCAAACATTGTTCTGGTCATTCAACTCCTCTTAACACAACCTATGTACCCCAAAAGCATTCAAATGTAAGGCTCTCATATTCTTCTAACTCTATACACTCTATACGATGCTAAACACGTTTGTTGAACATTGAGCTTTCTGCTTGTACCCAAAGAGCAGGTAATATGATAGATCATATTTTCCTCAAAGAGAGCCAATGCATTCTCTTCTTCTTTTGGTGATGTGTACCCCATAACCGTTCCCTGCATACTGTCAAAGGCTGATGACTAGGCCTGTAGCTTGGTGATAGAGCGCTTGCATAGTATGCACAGGGCACTAGGCTCAATATGAAGATGAAAAGTCTGGTGAGCTGGAATAGAGTAAAACTCTTGTCTATGAGGACTGCTGCCATTTCTAGAGTTTTATTTTGGTTTTGGTTTGAGAAAGAATATAATATAATGTACCCCAAACTGGTCTCCAATTTGCAGCAATATTCCTATTAAATTTTAGGTGTTTGTCATCATGCCTGGTTTATTTTCCAGATGTGAATAAATCAACACCTGCTTTCTTCATAAAATAGAATGCTTTGTTGAGTGTGGTTCCACATGCCTGAAGGCAGATCACTCTAAGTCAGAGGTTACCTGGTCTACATCACAAGTTTGGGAGCAGACAGAGCAAGATACACTTGATAGCTTGATCTTTAAAAGCTTATCCGCAGCAGGCTCCAAGCCTCTCCTGCACATCAGAAACATGGGACAACTGTGCCTGGAATGCAACCGCCATCCTCAGCAGAAGAATTTCTGTGACCCCCTTCCCCGTTCCACTGGGCTGGAATGTGATATCCAGGGCTCATCTTATTTTGGTTTTTCTTCAGTAGTCTTGGCTGCCTCTCTTGGCCACCTCTATGATGTCAACCTTGTTAGGGGAGGATACAAAAACAGGTTTTCATGCAGTCCAGGCTGGCCTCACACATACTAAGCAGGCAAGAATGGCCCTGAAGTCCTGATCCTCCTGCCTTTATGCTGATGTGCCACTACATGTATGATATTAAATTAAACAGAAAAAAATCGGAAATATATAGAATCCTCGATGTGGTTCATAACCCCTTTCCCTGAGGCCTGGTGTTTTCCAGAGTGTTTCTGCCTTCTAACAGCAATCTTAGGGGCTTTAAGTACTTCTGTTGTAAGTACTGCTATTGAGCTCCCTCTGAGTATCTCAGTACTTTTTGCCATCATGTTCTCTCTTTGCTGCTCCTACTGAGTCCTGACTAAGCCAAGAAATCCACGCACCTGGCACTGTAGACAGGGTCTGACTGTTACAACAATCTGTTCAGGTGGTTGTGACCCAACGATGTCTGTAAGATCACAGCTCTCAAACAGGCGTGAGGCTCTGACTTGTAGTCTTCCCTACTTTCATATCCACTGCCAGGCACATGACACACCAACTCATAACCTGCTCATAACACTCCAACTAGATCACATTTTCTGTAACTTTAAGCTCCAGTCTAAGTCCACACTGTGGTGCTAATGCATACATACAATGAATGGACACCATGCCTCTTACTCCTTTCAATAAGATTCGATCACACACAAAAGTAATACCTAAACCGTTTTTAAAAGTAAATATACGTTTATATACCCCTATCCTCTGTCTCTTCACCTAAAATAATTCACAGTTTGCAAATAATCTGATACATCTCACTCACTTCTACTTATGTTTTGATGCTGCCTCTGAGTTTGGGTGTCCTGTGTTCTGGGAACACTCCAGTACCCCGTTCTAGTGTCACATCAATACAGGCAGGCACCTCAATTGGAGGTATCATAAAAATGTCCATAAAAAAATAGTTCTATACATTTGGGTGGGGGTTTGCCTCTCTTCTTCATGCCCCATGTGCAGAGGCCTGCATTAGCCTCTTCATAACTGAAATCGCTGGTTCTGTGCTGTAAGATGCTAAAGCAAATGGGACATTTGTTCTGACTGACTTAACACTGCTAACAGTTCAGCAGTCTTTTATATTAAAACTATTGAGAGATAGGTACTGGGTAACTCGCTATGAGTTAGGAAAAAGTCAAGAATAACCCAACCCTTTCTCCACTGAACAATTTATGTGAATTATAACCTGGCTCACTGTGGTGCTTCAGCTTCTTTTTATTTTTTCTGTATTTACTGAATCTTTTAAATCTTTTTAAAACCCATTTCCTCTGCTTTCAGGAAATTTCAATTACCTTTACAGCTTTAATATTCAGCTATCTTCAGATAAACCGTACATTTATTTTGTTACTGTTGTTTAACCCAAATTATAATTACTTGTGTGTATATGTGTGAGAGACAGAGACAGAAAGACAGAGACAGAGAGACAGAGGAGGCTTCACTCACTGATATCTCTGCCTTGTCACCGATTATAATCCAAAGCAGACCATCTCGGGAAGATCACCTGCTAGTTATTAGCTTGTCCAATGATGGCTCCTGACACAAGAGGTAAATTTTGATTCAGAAAAGATACACCCATTCCATTTCTCTTTACCTCAGACATGCTTTTGGTTTGGTTGTTTTTTGTTTGTTTGTTTGTTTGTTTGTTTGTTTGAAACAAAAGTTGTTCTATAGTCCAGGCTGGGTTCCAATTCACTATATAGCCAAAGATGACCTCAAACTTACAGCAATCCTCCTGTCTCAACCTTCCAAGTGCTTGGATGACAGGCATGAGCCACCAGGCCTAACAAAACACACTTTTGAAAGGAGCTTCATGGCCCCAGAGGAAGCAGAGAGGAAAGCCAAGCTCATAATTATAGACCTGGAAGCAGCACACTGCAAAGCAGAACAAGAATTTTCATAACTTTGAAACATATTTATAATATGTGGAAATTCTGAAAGATAAATTCAATATGTTCCTTTCCTCAAGGAGCTTAGAGTATGGTGGAGATTAGAACAATTACACAAAGAAAACTTGACAGATGTCATACAAAAATGCTACTTTGGCTAAGAGTGAAAGCCATAAGTTTGAAGAAAATCAAGAATACTTGGCTCACTCTGTGTGTGTGTGTGTGCGCGCGCGCGCGCGTGTATGTGTATGTGTAAGCATTCATATGTGTGCATATGAGGAGTCCAGATTTGCTATAGTGAAGGTTTCAAGAGTTCATATAAAATGTGATGGGATTCTTAACTATGGTTGTAGCAACCAAACAGGAAATGCACTTAGGAAATAGTGCATAGCCAGCATTCTGCAGACTTGTGAACTACTTGCCTATAGAATACAATTGAGCATTAGAAATAGAGACAATGATGGTATTATTAACGAAGGCATTGAAGAAAGAATGGAGTGGACTGTGAGGAGTAAAAGCTTACATTCAAAAGATTTCTCTCTGTCTCTCTGTCTCTATCTCTGTTTCTCTCCACCTCCCCACCTCCCATATAAACATTTGTCTGTGTGCATATGAGGAGTCCAGATAAGGGTGAAGGGTGTCAGGTATGCTCTGTCATTCTTTACCTGTTCCTTTGAAGTGAGAACTGTCCCCAAATCCAAGGGCCTGTGTCTCAGCTAGACTGGAAGCCAGCAACCTCAGAGAACCTTCTGTCTCCACCCTCTCAGAACTGAAGTTACAGGCAATTTCCAGAATGCCTAACTTGTTGTTTAGGATCCAAACTGGTCAATATTGCAGAAGAAGATCTCTTAGCCACTGAGCCAACTCTCCAGCCCCAACAAGTTTACTTTCTGGGAGATAGCTCTAAGTATGCTACACTAAGGACTCAAGGGATTGGTGAATCTATATGATGGTATACTGAGGATTATAAAGACTGTTGACATCTTGTCTTATTTTTTTCCACAGAAGATTCTGGTCTTTTGGATCTCCATATAAATCCAAAGTGTTTACGCCTTACAAGCCAGTACTTGGGATTCACGCCACCACCACCGCCTCCATCCTGTCACCTCTTAATTTAGCTTTAGCTTCCTATGACTAACTCGGGTGCCTGCGTTTTATTTTCCCTCAAGAGCTGATGTGATGAGGATGAGCCTGCTCAGCTGGAATGTAGAATAGGTCCATTATTAAGGCTCTGCCAGGACAGGATGACTGACTACCACACAGAGGCACTGGATGTTTTTGTATTTCTCAGCACAATCTGAGTTCTTGATGTGGGAATATTAGGAAAATAAAGTTTCCATCTCAGTTCACTACCCTCTATAAGTCATGAGGCACTCATGATAATTGGCACTTCTTCAACTCCCCGTGGACCTGTGCACACACTGGCAAAAAACTGCTTCAACTTTCATCTAGTGTGCACTCAAAATGTGTCACTCTCACGTCTAACGGTTTTTGTTTACTTGGGTCTATTTGCTTTTTTAGGTCCAAAAAAATTTGAACAACCCAAGCAGTCATAAGAGTCCAGTAAGACAAGATCTTTATTTAAATTAGGCAACAAAAATTGTCAAGTCAGGGACAGCAGCACAGACTCGGGACCTGAACTTCCACCCCGAGCTAAAATAATACAGAGTTTTTAAGCTCAAAACCCACAAATACCTGTGCCAAGTTACAGTCATGATTTTTCATCAATCAGAATCATTTGTTCAGGAGCATTCACTATGTTTTGGCAACAAACATAGAAGAATAAGGAGGAAATTGGCTAACCATTAGGAAAGGTCCCCTGTAGCCTGGGAACTTGAACTTAATTTCAACTTGTGATCATAATGGAGTCTGAAAACAAAATGGCAGTACTTGGGATAAGTCTCATTTGTTTGATCCCAACAGCTTAACATTTTTTTTTAAGATTTACTCTTCACTGTATATGCTCATTGCAAGCATAACTTGATTGAGAAACTAAGGAAACAAGAAAAGAAGAAAGTATGTGTCTCATCACTGCTGGCATTTTAAGCTAATCTTTTCTCTTATGCATATTTTGATTTTTAAAAGATATCTCGGATCATAGTGCATAAATGATTTGCTTTTCTGGCATTTTTAACCATTGAATTTTGAGAGTTTGGCATACTTTTAAAATTATTCTGTCATTTCGGGAGCTCCATGAAATGTCATTTTTGTGGGTGTGGTTTTTATTTGATGTTCTGTTTCCTGTGTTGATCCCTGACTGTAACTTAAGCTTCCTGGGCTTTGCTTGTGCCTGTCCGTGTCAAAAGAAAGAAAACATGCTGAAAGATAAAATTTGCATTTAGACGATATGATTATTAGTTTAAGTTTTTCTGCTTATTTTTCTAAGTGTTTGTCTGGTTTGTGTATGTGCATTGCAAGAGTGTGGAAACCAGAGGACAACCTGCTGAAGTCAGTTCTTTTCTTCCACCATGTAGAAGGGATAGAACTCAAAATTATCAGGCTTGGCAGCAAGTGCTCCCCACCCACTGAGTCATCTCACAGGTCCTTCTGCTTATATTTCTACTGCAAGAGATATAAATGCCTTGATTACAGAATGTACAACTGAGCCAGGCACAGTGGCACATGCCTGTAATCCCAGCATGCCTCAGTATGCTGAACCATCTCTCCATTCCCTAATCCTGTCCTTTAAAAGACAGTTTTGTAGTGTGTGTGTGTGTGTGTGTGTGTGTGTGTGTGTGTGTGTGTGTGTGTGTATAATTGAAAATAGAGAGCTATTTCTCTTTTCAGTCCAAGTGCCTCTGGGTTGGATTTAGGTAGAGTTTACCTGTTATCTTTTTACTAAAATTAATATGTTCTTGTCTGTTGAAACAATTACAGAACTATGTAAAATATATGAATATCTTTCCCCATCCTCCTACAAATATATTTTCCTATTGCACACACACACATTACAATATATTCATACATACACAAGAATATTTAGTAGTTTTATATAATTCATAATTCTATACTTGCTTTCAAGGTTAACAATATATTAATATCTTTTCATATATTTAGATTAATTTTATTAGTATGTTGGCTAAAACACCTTGGCAAGATCCAAGTGTTGTGGCACACACCTTTAATCCCAGTAGAAGCAGGCAGATCTCTTGGTTTGAGGGCTAGCTAACCTGGTCTACAGAGCAAGTTTCAGGACAGCCAGAGCTACACAGAAAAAAAATCCCAGTCCTGAAAACAAAAACCCTCCTTGGCTGGGGTGTGGTGGTACATGCCTAAAATCCCTACACTCAGTAGGTGGAGACAGAAGGATCAAGAGTTCAAGATCATCCTTAGCTAGTTCAAGAGCAGACCAAGTTACATGAGAACCTGCTTTGAAAAAACACACACACAAAGAAAAAAGAAAAGAAAAAGAAAAATTACCTGAGCAGTAGTAATAAAAATCATGGTCTTGTCGATATAGGGAAGATTATTTTCATTTATATCTAACAATTCAACAGCTCCCTAAAATGACATGAGGTTTGTTTTTGTTTTGTTTTGTTTTGTTTTGTTTTGTTTTGTTTGGAGTAGGGCAGTTTCTCATTCCTCAGCCTTTAAAAATACCTCATACCTACCATACAAATATGGACATAGTTGGGTTTCTACCATCACCTAGAGATTAGCATGCACCCTATACCAGTGTGGTCTCCTATAAGTTACCAGGTGGAAGATTATCTTCTAAGAAATTCCCCTATTACATACTTTTGGTTGTTTTGTTTGGGGGGTCATTTTTGCCTTCTATTGTTGTATTCATCCTCTCTCTGATTTCTCTGTAGATTTTGAGAGCGTCAGCTACCTGGGATCCACATAATGTTCTGCCAGTTTTAAAGGCAAATTTTATCAAATTAGATAGTAGCTCCTACTTCATCCAGAATGCCTCTGAACACTTCATAACCATGAAATGGAGAAGGTCTGAAATGATGTGGAATCATAGTTTAGCAAAGGGAATTGAAGAGAACTCGGGTTTAGATGTGAGAGCTGCTGTAGTGGAGGAAATGTTGTGCCCATTTCTCTAACTCCAAAAGACCACCAAGGAGCTGATTCCGATGCCATCTCACTAAGGTCTTTATTCAAGCTCAAGCCCAGGCCACACCATTCTCACTGACACAGCAGGACGGGAGAGTGAAGCCCTGGTCCCAGTTTCAAGCAGCATTTATAGATGCAAACAAACAAGCAAGGGGGTATCCAACATAGCAAAAATCTCATTGGGGGGCGGGGTCTATTATGGAATTTGTTGCCCTTTGAACTAATTAGCTGGTGCTGGGAGCCAAACTATAAACTTCCATAATTAAATATCTTTTTTAAAGATTTATTTATTTTATATATGTGAGTACACCGTGGCTGTCTTCAGACACACCAGAAGAGGGCAGTGGGTCCCATTACAGATGGTTGTGAGTCACCATGTGGTTGCCAGGAATTGAACTCCGAACCTCTGGAACAGCAGTCAGTGCTCTTAACCTCTGAGCCATCTCTCCATCCCAATAAATATCTTTAGGTACAACTGTAACTTCTACTTTCCTCCTGACTGGTGGTTGTTAGGGGTAACCTGGAGACTAGTGCTAGGGGCAGGCTTGTAGGTTAACTTGAGTTCATCCTTAGGTCAGGTTCTCTATGATAGAACCTGAACCCAAGATGGAGTTGGTCTGGCCTTTGAGAGACATATTTTCTTCAAATTCCCTGGCTATCTGTAAAGGAAAAGCAAAATAAAGAAAGAGGAAGGGAGAGGAATGGACTGAAAATAAACTTAAATACTAACCTTGTAAGCACCTGTCTCTCTATTGTGATAAATTGATGTTTCTAACTGAAATATCCTTGAAATCAGGTGTTTGATGTTTCTATCTGCTTAGAAATGAAAGGTCTGTCATCTGTAAGTGGGAGTTGGCCTTGAAAATACGAACAACCTTTTCAAGAAGTTTGCTTGAGTAGTATGCTCTGGTCTCATCTCTGTGGCTGTGATAAAATATCCTGACAAAAAATACCTGAGAAGAGAAAGGGTTTAGTAGTCTCACAATTCTGGGTTGCCATTGATGATAGTAGGGAAGTCAGCGTAGGTGCCTATGTAGGTCACATCACATCCACAATCAAGAGCAAAAACAAATGCACTGTTCTGCCTGCTTGCATGTTTGTGCTCAGCTAGCTTTCTTCACTCATATACAGTTCATGGAATGATGCCACCAACATTCAGGGTATGTCTTCTTATCTCAATCAACAACCAAGACAATGCCCCACAGAGATACCCATGGGCCATTGATTTACATGATTTTTCTAACATTCACTTATATTTTATGGGTTTGGGGGTTTTGCCTCAATATATGTGTGAGTATCACTTGCATATCTGATGCCCACAAAGGCCAGAAGAGGGCATCAGCGCCTCTGGAATTGGAGTTATGGATGGTTGTAAGTTACCATGTAGATACTAGGAATTGAACCTGGGTCTTCTGCAAGAGGAGCCAGTGCTCTTATCCTCGGAGCCATCTCTAGCCCAATTTTTCATTATGATTCCTGCTGGGTGCCTTGCGATTGTGCTGAATTGACAGTTAAAACTAACAAGCACAGTGACTTCATGAAAATTATTAAACATACTTAAATTGGAGCATGAAACATTCATTCATAAATATGAGAAATTTCCTTTTGAAACTTCTTTTTGAAATGTGTACTTTGACCAGAACGAATGTGTGATTCATATGTGTGAGAAATTGAGAACGTGTAAATCTTATCTGTTACTGACTAAATGTGTGATTTGTCTGTGAAAAAAAAATAGTTTGAGTTACTAGTTATATTATTCCATACAGTCCTCAAGTGAGCTGAAGTAATAAAATGGACTTCATTCAAGAAAGGTAAAATATCATCTCTGATTCAGTCTGCAACCTTAACCTTGCTTTCAGAATAGTTTTTCCATCAACCTTCTCCCATTATAGGGACCTTGAAAGCTTCAATCAAGGAACATGCCAGAAAAAAAATAGAAAGGAAAAAAGGAAAGTTGAAATATATCCAAATACCTGTCATTTATTTCATACATAGATTTCAATGGGAGAAATAAGGATGCAAGTAAATCAGCTAAGCGAGCGAAAAATTTGGCCTCAGCCAGCTGTTCCAGAATCAAGAATGGAGTGGATCTATCATGGCTCCTATTTTAAAAAAATTCCTGTATGACATGTCCTGCATTGATTTGTATCATTTCAATTTACTGCTATCTAAACTAGTCATTCATGTACCCACAAATATACGAGCAAAACTATGTAACTTAGAGATATAATATTTATCAGTTTGGATATTCTCTTATTAGATAATTAAAATTAAAATGTAAGCTAGCCACAGTGATGTATGCCTGTAATTGTAGTATGTGGGAGACTAAGACAGGAAGACCACAACCCAAGGGCAGCCTGAGCCACAGAGTAAGTATTGGGATAACAAGCCCTGTCTCAAAAGGGAGAAGAAGGATCATAGGAGCCAGATGAATTGAGGACACCAGGAGAATACAGCCTACAGGATCAACTAAGCAAGGCTCATAGGGGCTCACGGAGACTGACGTGGCAAGCTCAGGGCCTGCATGGGTCTGTGCCAAGTCTTCTGCATATATGTTACTGTTGTTTAGCTTTGGTACCTCATTCATACTCTTGTGCATTCAGCTTCTGAGAACGATTCTGTATGATATGAGGAGCTCTTGCTTCATGTCCCCTCAATGTCCTTCCAGGTGGGTCATATTTTCAGAGCTGTGTTCTGTTCAGATGGTGCTGACCCTGTTTGCATGGAGTTCCTATACAATCTATTTTAGGTTTCTCAAACTGTGTGGAGAGGAGAAATGATGCACACTTATAATACTGTATTCCATATTTGCTCATAGAGGGCAAGTTTGTCATATTATAGATTGTAGTAGTTCCTCTAAAACCCAAAACATGCTTGGATAAAATGACATTATATTTTAATAATCTGCCTCTCATCATATGGACGTGATAAATGTTTGAAGAGACAGACAAATTTAAACTGATTTTGAGATGGAGAGATGGCTCTGCTGTGAAGAGGGCCTAAGTTCAGTTCACAGTGCCAGGACCATAGGCTCATAAACACCTATAACTCCAGTTCCAGGGAACTCAATACACTCTTCTGGTCTCAGCAGGCAGCTGCATACATATGCACATGGACACACACAAAATTAAAAATAGCCAAGGTAGTGGCACATACATTTAATCTCAGCTCTCAAGAGGCAGAGGCAGATGGATCTCTGTAAGTTCAAGGTCAACCTTGTTTATATAGTGAGTTCCAGGACTGTCAGCACTACACAGCAAGACCCTGTATTAAAATATATGTAATAAAATAAAAATAAATCTTTTTATTTTTAACAAAATGAACTGGACATTATGCAATGTTCAAAAGTATAGAGATGTCACATAGGTGTTCTTGGGGCCCCACCCACTCACTGCTGTCTTATTGATGGAACGTCCCCATA
Organism: Mus musculus; assembly: GCF_000001635.26. Lineage (NCBI taxonomy): Eukaryota > Metazoa > Chordata > Mammalia > Rodentia > Muridae > Mus > Mus musculus. The sequence continues at coordinate 105,472,036 of NC_000073.6, forward strand.
CACCAGTGCAGTTCTGTCCTGCCTGGTAGAGCTCACTGCTTGGCCCATCTCTCAGTGCACTGAACCAGTCCAATGCCATCACCAACAGGATCAAGTCCAAAGAATTCCAGAAGCTTTTCTAGTATTGCTAGATGAACCCAAGGGAATGTCTCAACAAGAATGGCTAAAGTGCCCCCGTACGTCTGAATCTCATCAAAGACAACCGCTGGCTCAGGAGTTCATGGATCATGTTTTAGAGAAATTCCAAAATGACTCCCTAGAGCTCCTTGGGAGACGCTTTAGCACTAAGACAGTCCACAACGATATTGTCTACAGGGAATACGTCATCCAGTGAAAGCATATCATTAAAAAAAAAAAAAATGGGAGGAGGACAAAGGAAGGCAGAGGAAGAAGGTCTAGATTCAACTTCCAAAAATCACAGACACTTGGCTTTCATAAACCCATCCTATCCGTGTTTATCTCATTTACTACACACACACACACACACACACACACACACACACACACACACACACACACATACACACACACATCCTGCATGTGGTAGTCAAAGGCAAATTATTACCTTTTTATGGTAGATTTTACTTAAAATTATATATTGCAATGTTAACATATTTTATTTATTCTCATAAGTATGCATCAATGTTAAAATTATCCATCTCTTTCTAAAACTGGTCAGAATAATACTTTCTATTTGTAAATTGATTGCTATCACTCTAAATAGTGTTTATTCCCAAAGCAATTCTTAGGAGCCGGTTCTCTCCTGCCACCTTGTGGGATAGAGGGACTAAAATCAAGTATGCAGGCCCTGCCCAAGTGCTTCTCTCCCCTAAGCCATCTCACCAGCCCACAAAAAAAAAATATTTATATTTTTACAACTTTGTTAATATATATTGTGTTTATGACAACACCATCCTTGAATAAAACATCCATTGCTTTCTTCTGACTAAGAAGAAAATAAAATATTTTGCTAGGCTTGGGAGCACAAACCTTTAACCTTAGCACATAGGAAGGACCAGCAGGCAGATCTTTATGAGTTCCAAGTCAGCTTGGTGTGCATAGCAAGTTCTGGACCAGCTAAGACTACATAGTTAGACTCTGTCTCAGATAGATAGATAGATAGATAGATAGATAGATAGATAGATAGATAGATAGATAGATAAAACATTTTCATGGGCCTGTAAAATGGTTGCAGACTCTACATACGGTGCCTACATGCCTACATGCATTAGTCAGCCCAGAGAAATACCAAGAAAGCAAATAAAAAGACCACTAAACAGAGTGGTCTCCTAAGGCTAAGTTCTTGTTCATCCTGGTGCCTCTGCAGACACATTCTTATTGCCTAGTGCAATAAATAAATAATGCCAAGCAATGTGCTAGGAATTCGAAGGTAGGTTAAGGAGTCCCCTACTGTGCACTCTGGGTGCTACTGTCACTGGAACATTTTTAGTTATGGGGCAAAAACATGAAACTACTAAATCTGGTACCAGGTTTAGTATCTCTCTCTTATAATCCAAATATCCGGGAGATTAAGCTAGGAGGATCACAAGTTCAAGGCCAGCCTGAGCAATTTAGTGAGCCTGTGTTGTGTTTTGTTTTGTTCTTTAAGGTTTACATATTTTATTTTGTGCGTGTTTTGCCTACATATGTGTCTGTACCACATGTGTGGTTGGTCTCCAGGGAGCTCAGAGGAGAGCATTGGATCCCTTGTAGCTGGAGTTAGAGATGGTTGTAGATCATCATGTGTGTGCTGAGAATCGAACCCAGGACCTCTGCAATAGCAACAAATGCTCCTAGCCACTGAGCAATCCTTCCATCCTCTGAAAACATATTTTAAAATTAAAAACTTGTTTTTTTGAGAGAGAGGTTGGTGGTAAAATGGTTGCCTGGCATATGTAAGACCTAGTTTCAATCCCCAGGATAAAAACAACAAAACTAAGGGTTAAATAAGCATATAGTTTAGTGCCTATGAGTTCAAATGTTCATATTATGAGTCAGTTTCTTGCATGAGTAAATTAAGCAGCCAAGCAATCCTAACAAAACAAGGAACGTGGAGTTCGCGTGTGCCTGACCAGCTTCTGATCATTCTCTGACTGTGTTCATTCCACTCATGGCAGATCTTCACAGCAAATAACATGGTTAGCTCCACTGTTGTAACTTGTCTCTGGTCCTTGGCTTTCTATGCAAGTTTTCTTCTTAAGTCCTTAAAGTGGCCCCAAATGTATTAGATTCATTTAGGAGATAAAATGTCAGGGAGTTCATTAAAAAAAAAAAAAAGTCTGCAAGTCTCAGTGACTCATTAGATGTGGGATTCAAGTCAGTGATGTGAGTTAGTCGCAACTTGACTGTGACACTTAAGGCTTGGTAAATCTTGGCTGTTGAGCAGAGCTGTCTGTACAGAGGTGAACTTGACATGTCCCCATAATCATTCTAACTTACTTGAAATTTACTTCTAACTTACTTGAAACATTCATGTAAATAAAAAGAAATGTCAAGATCCACATGGCTTAGGACCCAGATCCCTGACTGGGGCGTTGAATGAAAAAGGAACAGACACACAGACAGAAGAATGAAGACAAGACAGACAAACAGACACATGTATAGTGAAGCTGGGATCAAGTGGGATGCTCTAACTGATACCTCCCCAGTCTGGAACCCTCAGAGTGTTCATTAGGTACACCACGGGAGGCTTGGCTAGTTTGGGGAGAAAGTCTCCTTAGGTGAGCAGCCTCAGGCTGTAAACATCCTGGAGCAGGAAGCTGCAGTTGCACACACTGATCAATGTCCATAAACACTCGTGATCAATTGTCCATAAACACCCTACTCCGATTCCCCAGGAAAGCTTTGCCACTCCTCTTGAGCCTGGCCCATATGGGTAACAGCTTTGTCAACTTGGCCTTGGAGTTCTGGACGTGGCTGTGCCCATGAGTCAAAATAGACTCATTTAGGACTCTTCTAGCCCCAGGCAAAGGAGTAATTCAACAAGAGTCAGCAACTAGAAAAGGAAGTCAGGTTGGCATGAAGACTGCTGAAGGCCTTAAGAGGCTTTCCCTGTAATGGCCACCCCTGATGGAACAGAGCACTTAACTCCAAACTGTATTACAAGGTGGGCATGGTGCCACTCAGGAGTCTATGCAGGAGAACTGAGAACTCAGGGACAGGCTGGACTACATAGGGAAGCCCCGACTCTCAAGTACAGCAACTTCTGTTACAAAGGCAAGGTTCATGTGAACTCCATAAAGGCCTCATCCTTTTCAGGAAGGGGGCTTTTCCAGACAGGGTCTTGTAGGCTCTCATGCCCTTTAACTCAGTAATTTTCTTGCCTTAACCTCCCAAGAAGCCACAAATATCAAAAGAACAGTATTTTTTTTCCCAGTACTAGGAATTGAATCTAGCACCTCATGCTGAGCAAATGATCCACCAGCGTGCTATCCTCACCCCAAGTTAAACAGTCTTTTTTTTTAATTCTCATAACAGACCTGGTAAAGAAAATTGGCAATTGCCAGCCATGAAGCCCAGATGTCTTTGAATATGAAAGCTATGCTCCGATGGCAGCTGGACACCTACCAGTTTAAAACATGTTTGTTAAAACAATCCACAGGAAAAAGCCAAGGCTTAAAAGAACACAAAACAAGGACAAATAATGACTGGGCTGAGGAGAGATTGGGGAAGTCCTAGATGACTCAGCCCGGTGTACCCTGCTATATATAGTAGGCCTCCTCCAACATATCCCAGGAGGAGAAGCAACTGCCACGGACGGGAATCATAGTAAGAGATTCTGACCTCAGGAGATAGGAAATGCTTCAGTCACTGCCCTAGTGTGCTTACTATTGCTGTGATAAACACTGTGACCAAAAGCCACCTAAGGAGGAAAGGGTTTACTATACTGTTAAAGAAACACAAGCGCACGCATGCGCGCGCGCGCACACACACACACACACACACACACACACACACACACCACACACACACACACACACACACACACCACACACACACACCACACACACACACACACACACCACACACACACACACACACACACACACACACACACCACACACACCACACACACCACACACACACACACACACACACACACACACACACACACACACACTGATTAAGTAGAAACCACACCCAAACACCTGTTTTCACAGAGAAACCCTCTATTAATCGAGGAAGAAAAGTTAATGTCGCTGCTTTCTACCCCAGGCAGAAAAACAGCAACAAACGACCTTGCAGGTGTAGTTTTTAAGAAGAGAAAAAGGGGAGGTCTGCGTTCGAATGGGCTAGGATTCAGTGGTGTATCTTGATTGGGCATGTCAATTAGGTGAGCCAAAGAGGGGCTTTTGATTGCTGGACTCCAATACTTTGACAGCTGGGCTTTGCTCGGCAGTCTCAGGAGGAGGAAGTGACCAAATAAAGGCATATACCTTGGTGACTAGCTTTAGGGATGTAATCTAACAGCTTTTAGCAAGGCAGAGGTGATGCAAAAGAAGGTCAAGGTCTGCCAGAGCCATGTTTGCCAGGCCCAAGCTGGCTAGAGTACCTTCAATTATAGCTTGCAGGTCACCATATTAAACAACCCAGGACTAATTACCCAGAGGTGACATTGCCCACGCTAAGATAGGTCCTCCCACATCAATCATTAATCAAGAAAGTGACCCCACTGACCTGCCTGGAGGTCAATCTCAATTAAGGTTCTCTCTTTCCAGAAGATTCTACCTGGGTCAGGTTGACAGAAAACTAACCACTGCTGTCAGTTACGTTGTCTAAAAAGAGAGTTGATGGGAGGAAGATAGTGAGCTCCTGGACTCCGGGCTTTCTCAAACACAGACCAGATAAAAATAGACAAGACTGAGCAAGACACTCTAGTGGACACAATGACCTTGAGGGGTCTTCAGGACTGGGGTTATGAGTCCTCTACTTACAAGAAAGAAAAGCCCAAAGGATTTCCTGTATTTACTCAGGGGAGAAATTCCTCACCATGAGCGCATGTATTCTTTATTGCTGTAGAAGAAATATCCCATCAGAAAACAGGCTCGGTCACCTTACTTATTATCTTTATATGCTCTATGATCTGTCTGACGTCTCTCGTAGGCTCTGTGGCAAGATGAAAAATGTTCTCTCTGGCTTACTCGGCAGTTAGATTGCTTAAGGACATTAATGAATCTAGCAGTAGAGTTCACCAATCTTTCTTGAACTTCGCTATTTCAGCTGAATCATGCTGCATCAGCAAATACATCTCCATTTCTGGCCTAAAGATCTGAGAGCCAACCTCTGAAATTTAGTGGTCCATCGGTGTGTGTCCACCTGCTTACAGCAGCTGTGTCTGTCTGTGCTGCACTGTGGGGCAGCTGGTGCTCGGCCTGTGCCTCTCTGCCTTTGCATCTATAACCTCATTAGCAATTACTGTAACTGTGACAATTGAGAACATAATGTAACCAAGTGGCCTATTAAGAAACAGAGCTAATTTTGTTTTCATTTGATTCAATTATTTGCTACTGTAGACCAATTAGGAAAAAATGAAAACTAACATTCTACCTTCTTGGAAGTTCGCCAAGTCTTTGGGTTTCTAGAAATTTCTGGAAATTAAGAACCTAGACCTTTTGGGTACAAAATATTCTTCTAAGGCCTTCCTTTTGTTTTGAGTTAAAAGAGAGAAGTCAGGTGGATTCCTAGGGATTTGAAAAGTCGAGGCTTTATTTTTCCTGTCCCTGTGAGTGGCAGATTTCTGAAAGTAAAGGCAGCAACCTGGTGTGGTGTGGTGTGGTGTGGTGTGGTGTGGTGTGGTGTGGTGTGGTGTGAATGCTAAGGTTTGGGAGCCTGCAGGAGGAGCCTCCAATTTCCCCCTGTGCCCCAGACCAACAAAGTCAAGTGAATCAACTGTTCCCTTTCTGGAAAGTCAAACCAAGCTGACAGAGTTGTGGAATGTTGGATGAAGCAGCAGCTAGGACACTGGTACCCCAATAGTGACACCATGTGGTCAGAAGGAGCACCAGCAGCACAAAAACAATGAGTGGAACTTCCTCCAGTGCAGTTGTCAGTCTGGCAGAGTGGGGTGAGGTAGCAACCACAACCACGACCAGGTCATAGAGCATTGAGGACTGAGCAAGTAGTGCTCTGGACCCTGAAACAGGTGTGCCTTGCTGAGTTTTCTAGGAGATGAGATTTAGATCACGTAGCTCAACACGACAACATAGTTTCAGTACAATGAGAGCTCTTGGGGCTGGACCCTGAGCCCACATGCTTGTGTTTTCATGCAGTTCATAAGCATAGCTTGAAGGGAATTTCTGTATAAAACATTTGGTGCAACAGCATTCCCATAGTGACCTGTCACATGAGGTGAGGTGTGATCTCCCACTTGTGACATCATTTCAGTGCTCGGAGTTTTTAACCAGAGACCGTCTTGCGTGAGGACACCCAGCAAGAGACAGAAGGAACCAACTCACAAGAGGTCTTCAGGGACAGTGGGAAGCTTTAGCTCTATTGTGAAGGTGATAAGAGACAATAAGGGGGTGAATCGGGAGACTGGCAGGATATGGCAGGCAGTCTAACCCTGGTCCCGTGAAAGACTGCCTAAAAGGGCTACAGATAAGAATGTGAACGGGGAGTCAAGTCCATGATCATTGCTTCCTTGTGTGAGGGAGCGACAGAATCGTTTATCCAACCAGAAAGCTTAACTTTAATTCTGAATCATACTCAGCAGGGCCTGCCACATAGTAGGCACTCAATAGATGACTGTTGGTTTTGAATGGAGCTTATTCAAAAGCTATAAAAGAATATAGGAGCTGGAGAGATGGTTCAGCAGTTAAGGACATCCATTGCTCTTGCAGAGGACCTGGGTTCAGTTCCTAGCTCACAACTATCTGTCACTCAGTTCCAGAAGTCCCAGTGCTCTCTTCTGGCTTCTGTGGGCATTAGGCATACATGTGGTGCACATACATACATGCAGGCAGAACACAGAAAATAAACCTAAAAAGAATGTTTTAAATTAGAAAATAAAGGGCCAAGGATGGCCCCAGGGGTAGGAATGTGTGTGTGCATAAACCTGGTGATCCGAGTTCAGTTCCCACAGCGGGAAAAGAGAGCAACCAGGAAAAGTTGTCCTATAACCTCCACACATATGCAGAGATACAATGCTTCTGTTTGTTTGTTTAATATGATAAAAAACAAACTTCCAGAGTCACTGGGCAACTTCTGTCCCTTAAGTGACATAAGAGAGCAGGTTGTCTCCCAATCACATGCACGTCTTCTGTGTGTGCCATCTGGCCCAGAAGTACCCACTGGTGTCTCAGCCATTCCTCAGATCTAGTCACAGCACCCATAGCAGCTCCACCAGATGTGTGGGCCAGCTGCTATCTGTACACCCGTAGTAAGACATCATGAGCAACCAGCTGTGCTTCTGCCCTACCTGGCCAAGGAGTGAGAAGCTTGGCCGACTTCAAGCAGCTGGGCTTACACGCAGACCCCTTTCCTAAGAAGGTAGTAGCTAATCCATCACACACACACACACACACACACACACACACACACCGTGCCCACTGGTATTTATGATGACTGCGCTTGTGCTGGATATGGGAGTGCCCACATAAATGGTGGTGAACATCAAACATTCCAGAATATTTGAAAGTCCATGAGACTGACATGACATGTCCCCTCAACGGGGAATTAACACTGCAGTTTCTCTATTATGCATCAAGTGGGAAATTAATTCTGCATGCTATACTAACTACTGAGAAGATTGGTTTTTAAATTTTTAAAATGGGTGCCGGCTTTTGGCCTGAAATGAGGCAGATTGTGGCAGCAGGCATAGCATCCATCTGTCTGCTTTCTCCAACTAAGTCTAACCTCCTTCTTTTCTCTGTCTCCCAATAAGACTGACATACTATGGATAAATCAAGGGCATACTCCATTGATTAGATCACAAGCCATTCTAACACACACACACACACATACACACACACAGAAAGCTAGCAAGCTCCCAACAATGAGCCTTCAGGGAACCTTTCAGATTCAAACCCTAACAAGATCTAAAAAACATGGAGGTCCTATTTTTTTTTTATTTTATGCATTGACATGAAGACACAGTCAGTTCGTCACACTCATTGTGAGAGATGCTCGATTCTAGGAGGCCTGGATTCTCTCAACCTATCAGATTACTCATTTGGTTTTGAAAACAATGAGTGCTTTGTGTGCTTTGTTTTGTTTTGTTGGCAGAAGGAAAGTAGACCAAGGGCTGTTTTTGGATTGCTTTCTAAATGCACCCCAACCCAATGGTGTGAGCTGTCTGTGAGTGTCAGACACCAGAAGTAGGAAGAGTGCATTAGCTGACATTAACTAGGGCGTTTTCTTCAAAGAACTGCATACTGCCCCGCCCCAGGCCGGGCCCCAAAGTTGTACTTATGTGTCCCCAAGAGGAATGTATTTAAGCAGTAAGTGGCCAATATTTCTCCGTGCCAATGGAGGACCCAGGATTCGGTGAAAAGTGAGAACGTTTGTCATTCAGCCCATTCCTTCCCCAAGCCATGCGCATTGTCGCTCGCCCTTTCTCATTGAGTCTGGGTTAGAGAAAATTGCTTTTATTGGTGGTGAACCTAAATTAGGCTGAAAGCTCCTCTGTCAGAGGACACAGGGTTCAGACTGGAAAGCCAGGAAGGAAGCTTTGGAGCTGGGCAGTGGATGCAGGATTCTCTCCTTATTTGGATGTAAGTGCTGCACTCTATAAGTACTTATTTTGGGACAAGGCTTAAGCACCGAATGGGACAGGCAGCCCCAGGGATCAGGCTGCGCTCTCTATTTGAAGCACGGGTTTCTCAGGATCTTCCTTGGTAGGTTGAGGAGGTTCTGGCTCCAGGGCAGTCTCGAGCTCGGACTCCATTTCAGGCTGAGCTGCAGGCTGGCCTTCTGATGGGCCTTCAGAGCTCCGGACAGGCCCTACGCGTGGCGGCTTGACTGGTGTGGGCTGTGCTGCTTTACGACTGGAAAGAGCCCTTTTCAGGCTTTGAACTTTCTGTAAACCAGTGCGGCGCAGCCGCTGAGCCCTGGACTCCACTGGCTCCTCTTCAGAACTCTCTCCAACTTCATCCTCTGGCTGATCTGGGCCCAGCACCAACTGGTCCTCCGGACCCAAGAGCTCTGGGACTTTCTGGAAGGCGCGGGCTGGAATTTCAGTCTCCTCCTAAATGTGATGACACAGCTTTTGATTCTCTGATTTGACCCTGGCACTTAGCCAGGACCAGCCTGAAACTCTCTTGCCCGCCCGCCAAGGGAAGCTACTCCACCCTTTGCATCTGCACTAGGAATTGGGGCCAAAATAGAGGAATGGGAAGATGGGGGATGGGGAGGATGGAGGAGCAGAGAGATGAGCAAAGAGGGGGAAAGTGGACCTTGCAAGTTTGCAAAGTGGATGAAACCGTGTAGAGTGTAACAGCTGTATAGGCGCTTGGAGGAGGCAGAGTAACACCTAACAGTTAGTTCCATGTGGGTGCGACTGACCAAATCCGCAGACTGGCCTGAGTTAGGGAGGGCGTGGGTTGGCCAGGCTGGGAGTGAGAAAGGGATAAGGTCGCTGTTGTGAGAAAGTGGGTGCGGCTCTGAGAGTCTTCCACAAGTGAGGGCAGCACGCTGGGTCAGGAATGTGGAGATGCGGACGGGTGGGTGGCAGGAGTCCTTCCCTCGGTGGTAACCTAGAGGCGAGGGTTGGGGGCGGGAGAGGGATGCCTGAGGTCACTGACCTTGAAGAGCAGGACGTGCAGCTTCCCGCGCGCCACCAGCAGCCCGTGGTTGGCCTCCAACCGCTGCACCTGAGCAGCGCGACGCACGGCCCGCTCCTGGGCTGCGTCGGCGTGCGAGCCCACGCGCTCCGCCTTGGCCAGCAGCTGCGTCAGTGTGTTGCTGGTGGTGTCGTGGCTGCGACTCAGCGCACCCAGGCCACTCTGTATGCGACGCACGGAGCCCGCCAGGCCGCCCTGCCTCTCAGCCAGGCCGCCTTGCCGCTCCCGCAGAGCCTCCAGCATGGTGGCCAATTTCTCCAGCAAGGTCACCACGGTGACTGCGTGCACCGGACCCCCTGCGGGCGTCTCAGGCACAGGTCCGGGCTCCAGTGCGCTCTCCCCCATGATCTCTGACCACCGGGCCTGCTCTCCCTGAGACCGATGGCTGCGATCTGGGCTGGGGCTGCCTTTCCCCGCCTCCTCCCCTAGTTCAGGCCGTGACTCAGCCGGGCGGGAGTTGGCATCTTCCGCGGTGGGAAAAGGAGGAGGCCGAGCAAGGGGGCGGAATGTCCAAAGGGGGCTCTTTCGAAGGCTCCGCCCCGGGATCTGCGAGTAAGACAGTCCTGCCCAGAGGCACCTCTTTTCTGAGTTTGTGCTCCTTTTCCCCCATTTTCCTGGTGGGCTTCTTTCAGGCCTGTGTTCTTCACAGCAAAAGGCAAACCACTGAAAATTTCATTTATCTATCTAGTGATCAGAGAAGGGGGTGGGGGTGGAAGGCAGGGGTGTTAAAGGCATAGCCTAAGCCGTCAAAGCTGCTGAGCCCCAACGCTGGGCGGAGGCCTGTAAAGTTTGGAATGTTCTGCCTCAGACCCAAGACTGCCTAGGCCCAAGGCAGGGCTTTGTGTCTAGGCGGGCTGGGCGGGGCATCCTCTGATATTTTCCAGGTTTAGCCTCTGGCTTCGTTTATTGCTATTTCTTCCTACTGGACTGCGTTGTTCTTCTTTGGATTCCTGGAGGATAGCTCAGCCATGAGTTAGAATAAGTACTGGTTTGTCCGTTTTAATGGAGATTGGCTGTGGTTCCTGCGTAATGCCTTCAATCCCGTCTCCGAAATTGGTGAGTGTGAGGATTTGAAATGCTGCAGTAGCTAGATATGGTGATACATATTGAGGTAGGAAAATCACCAATTGGAGACCATGATGAACTACATAGTGAGTGTTAGAGTGGAAAATCACTACATAAAGGTTGATTCCTGAGTTCTGGTTGTGAAAACTTTGTTTTTATGTTAGAGTTTGATTTGCTCATCTTGGACCCGATATTAGCAGAGCCATCTGAGCCTGACAAAAGAACACAAAGAGTTTGAGCGGGGTTTCATGTCATTCAGGGAGGCCCTGAACTCACTGTTCAGCCAAGGATGGTCTTGAATGTCTGTTCTTGCTTCTGCCACCCAACGGCTGAGATAACAGTTGTGTGCCACCAAACCTACTTTATGCTGGTGCTGGAAATCGAACTCAGGCTCCTATGCACACTGGTCAACATCTTCAACGGAGCTACATCTTTGACCCTGTTTCTGTGTTTTTGAGATAGGGACTCATTGTGTAACCCAGGCCTCAAACTCAAAATCTTCCTGTCTCAGACACCTGAGTGTTGAAGTTATAGGTGTTCATTGACTGCCCCATTAGTTGGCTGAAAAGGCACAGCGTTAAGGATCAAACCCAAACCCTCAAACACGCTAGACAAGTATTCTGCCACTAAGCCATACCCCAGCCCAACAACTTGGAAATCTTTTAGATGTTTTTATTTATTTATGTATATGTGTGTGTGCATGAATGTGTGCACATGCATGTGCAAAGACCTATGGATATCAGAAGGTGTCAGATGCCCTCAAACTGTGGTTATTGGCCACTCTGAGGTATCCAATGTGGGTGCTAAAAATAGGATTCCTGTCCTATGTAAGAGCCTCAAGTACTCTTATTGGCTGAGCTATCTCTCCAGCTTAGACACACAATTGTCTTGGGTCGTCCAAAAGACTACATACATAAATAAGGTTGAGAAAAGCTTTAGTGACCAATTCTACCCAACCATACATCACTGTCTGGTCCGTTCTAGCTCTAGATGTTCAAAATGTGATGCCTATCACCAGTTCGTGGCTGGCGCTCTTAAAACCACAGTCAGGTTTAAATGAGCTTGGTTATACACCTGTAAATCTGGAACTAAGAATGGCACATCTGAAAGATTAAGACTCTCCCTGGCTGCACAGGGAGATGGAAATGGCATAGCAAGTCTAAGTAATAGAGGTTTTACATGGCACAGACATTCCAAAGGGAAGACACAAAGGAAAACTGTTGTATGCTTAAGTTAATGAAGACTGGAGAGCTACACAGAAATGGGGTTAGACAAAGGGGTGTGGTCTGACTATAGTAGATGAGAGGGGACCCAGCACGGCCTGTCTGCCCAAGTTCTTTGTCAGCCATTCTCCTAGGTAAGGAGCAGAGTTCCCCTACAATGAAGATAATTGAAGAAAAAGAGTGATCTTTCTAATTTCTTATGGTTTTTTTTTTAGCATTTTTACAAATATTTGGTGTATGGGTGTGGGTGTGTGCATATGAGTGCAGGTGCCCACAGAGCCAACAGCATTAGCTACTATTGGAGGTGAAGTTACAGGTGGTTGTGAGCAACCCAGTATGGGTCCTGGCATAGAACCTGGGTCCCCTGGAAGAACAACAAACACTCTTAACTACTGAGTCATCTTCCCAACCCCTAATTTCTGTGATTTACTTTTAAAAAGAATTGAGGTAGAAGCAGGCGGGTCTTTGTAACGGGAGGTTCTGATTCTAATCTCTAGTTTCCTAATTGGTTCTTCATTTGTCAATAAAGAAGGCCAGGGCCCAATTGCTGGGCAGAAGGTACAAGTGGGACTTCCAGGTCCCAGGAGGAAAAGGCAGACACAAGGAAGGAGAGGGGCTTTTTTAGCTATGCTTTGAAGGTAAGAGGACTCTGCAATCATGAAGGCCTCTGGGAGAGCTAGGGCCGGTGGCCTTCTCTACAGGCAGATGGCCAAGGAGGTTAGTGGGGTACAAGCAACTAAGTTCAGGGTAGGAGAAGAAATGGAGATATAAGTTGGAAAGGACATGCCTTTCCAGGCAGGAGAAATCTGCACCCAGCAATTGTGCCTAGCTAGCAAGTTCTAAAATAATAAAACGCAAAGGTTAGGTAGGAAAGAAAAGTCTGGTCAGGGCTGGTGGTACTGATTGGATGGAAAAAAAGGGGAGCCAGGAGGGGCCAGAGCCCGGGCAGCAGCTCCCAGGCAAAGGCAGTAGCCGTAGCGTGCTTTTAAAATTACAAGCAACAGGTCTCTGTGAGTTCAAGGTCTGGTCTACATAGTGAATTCCAGGACAGCCAGGGCTACAGGGAAACCCTGTCTCAAAAAAAGGAGGGGGGAGGGGGAGAGATCGAATTGTGGCTTCTCTGAATTGCTCTGGGAAACAGCTGGCAGGAGACCAAAGGCCATGAGAAGATCAGCGAGGACACCCATTCTCCTTCAGGTCAAATGCATTGAAATACAGTGCTTTGTGGCATCATTTTCTGAGTCCCAACATGACCCTTTGACCATATAAATAAGAAAAACAAATTGAGGTATCTGTACATTTCTCCTTCTCTCACCATGGTGATTTATAGGCATAGGCAAGCAGCCAGGGATGTTCCAAAAAAAAAAAAAATACTCTGTATTTTCAACTAAGACAAATGCTTTCTGCAACTAAGAGTCATACTCCCAGCCGGGCATGGTGGCGCACGCCTTTAATGCCAGCACTTGGGAGGCAGAGGCAGGCGGATTTCTGAGTTTGAGGCTAGCCTGGTCTACAAAGTAAGTTCCAGGATAGCCAGGGCTATACAGAGAAACCCTGTCTCAAAAAACCAAAAAAAAAAAAGAGTCATACTCCCTTTGAGTAGAGACTCAAGCTTGCTGCTAGACTAGTGTTTCACTAGTAGGCTCTGGGGTGTTCATAAACTGAAATTCTTTGTCTCACACACCAATACATGCTTAACGTAAGTGATCATCAGATGGAACAAAATCTTAGGAAAAATGTAAGCTATCTAAATGAGTACTTTATACACGAAGCATCCTTTGGGGCTGGAGAGTTGGCTCGGAATTCAAGAGCACTTGTTGCTCTTGCAAATGACCCAGGTTCAATCCTCAGCACTGACAGGGTAGCTCACAACAATCTCTAAGTGCAGACCCAGGAAATCTGAGGCCTTCTTCTGACTACCATGAGCACAAGACACACATACACACATCCAGGCAAGCACCAATATACATCAAACATCAAAACAAATTTCAGAAGAAAATTCAAGGAATATCCTTGGTCCTATACATCAATTTCAGACAGCCAGAGCTAGCTAATCATTCTTCAGGGACTTAACCCATGGGTTGGTTGTCATAGTGGAAGCCACCAAACCTGAACTGAAACTAAGGGCCAAAATGAACTTTATGCCTTCCTTAGGTGTTTGGTCACAGCAACAGATAGCTAATACAGACATCGTGGCCTGTATATTTGCCAGTGACAAAGATTTTTCCCTTTTGTCTTGGCTACTTTTCTCTTGCTGTGACAGGACACCATAATCAAGGCAACTTATAGAAGAAAGCACTTAATGTGAGGTCTACAGTTCCAGAAAGTTAGAGTCTATGATCGACATCATGGGCAGCAGGAAAAAGGCAGGCAGGCGTGGTCTAGAGCAGTAACACAGAACTTACATCTTGATCCACAAGCACGAGGCAGAAAGAACCAACTAGGAATTGTGTGGACTTTTTGAAACCTCAAAGCCTTACTCTCAGTGACACATACCTCCTCCAACAGAGCCACACCTCCTAGTCCTACCCAAATAGTTCCACCAACTGGGGACCAAGCATTCATATATATGAGTTTATGGGGGCCATTTCCATTCAAACCACAACGTCTTATGAACCAAATACTGTTGCTGGTGTTGTTGTTACTGCTGCTATTGTTCCTTTTCATTTCACTGATGCACTTTCGAGTGCCTGTGGTAGAGTCCTGATAGGTATAGGGAAATACAAGCTTTATTTCATCTTGAATGCTGCTGGTCATTTTTATTTTTCTCATTGGAGCATCTCTGATGTTTTCTGTTTAAAAAATGAGATGATAGGTCTCTGTACTAAGTTAACAGCTTGCCTTTCAAGTCCTCTCCTATTTGCCATACATCTTGAGAATTATCTGCCCTAGAGTTGTAGAACAGACACAAACTCAAGTTTGGCTAAAAGATCAAGAGACCATGCCTATTCCCGTGCATCTACCTCTCCCAGAGAGAGTAGACCAGAGATCCAGAACACCCAGTTCATGGAAGGAAAGCCCCAGCCACTGTTTGATAGACAGCTGACTTCCTACTGTGGAATGATTTGAAGTATTGTTACTATTCTTTTACTGGGAACTCCAGTAAGAGTTTCCAGGGACCTGAGCTAAAGCAGACTTGTTGCCAGCCTACAAACTGAAAGGGGTGATTCATGCCATATGCTAAGCAAGCATCTGGGGGGTAGGCGTGTTATTTAGACCACGGTTTCACTCTCAGTTGTGAAATGATATTGGAGGTGTTTGGTGGTTATTTTAAACTGCTCTAACAGTGGAAATGAAACAAGTGGAGATACGATTCTAACTAAACTTTCCTCTGCTCCATCACAATGTCCGAATATGTAATTTTGCTGGTCAGTGATGTACATGTTCTTTATTCTTTCCCATACTAAATATCATACTTTTTAAAAGAGAAGTATTTCATTGTCCTATAAAATAAAATGACTAATGTTGTTTTATTTGTTTGCTAAAAGAAAAAAAAATGACATGGAATGAGTGTCAGTGGACAGGTACTTCCTTCCAGCCTTTGTCCTGTGCATCCTGTCTACGGAAGGGGTAAGGTCATGCCACACAATAAGGGGCTCAGTGCTGCTCGAAGTTTAAATACCTATGAGTTTGGGAAATCAGGAAAAAGGAATTTTCACTGGTTACAGGATTTAAACCAGGAACTAAATCAAATGGATAAACCCTGGGGTGTTATACTGTGACTGAGAGACCCAGGAATGTCTTCAATGGCAAGAATCAGGCACATTGCTCACTCAAAAGACTAGTGGTTTGTTCTTTTTTTTCCCAACATTTATAGACTGAATATGATCTCTTAGAGAGATATGCATGAGTCCTAACTCTCAATACCTGTGAATGTGACCTTATTTGGATTCTGGGCATTTGCAGATAAAGTTAATGCTCTTGAGATGAGATCACCTTGAACTAATGTAGGCCCCTAGACTGCTGTCTTTATAAGGGAAGATGCAGGGGCTCAGACAAGAAGAGGATGTGAAGGCTGAGGTAGATACTCGGCATCAGCCACAATGGTCAGTACTACACATTAGGAGGCCCAGGCAGGCACAAGCCAAGGCCTGACAGCCAGTGCCACCACACATTATGAGAAGCACATGATATATATATGTATGATATGTATATATCATATATATATATATATATATATATATATATATATATATATATATATATATCATATATATATCATGTCCTGCTCAGCTTTCTGGAGCATCTGTTGCTGCTGACACTGATTCTGTACATCTGCCCTCCAGGACTATGAAAAGAATGATTTGGGGAAGTGTTTTAATGATTCTTTCCTTTTTCATCTTTATTTCTTTTTTCTTCCTTTCTTTTATTATGTTATTTATATTTTTAATTACTATTTTTTAGAAAGAGTCTCATGGAGTGAAGACTAGCTTTGGCCTTAAATTAGATCTTCTGATCTTCTTGAATAGTGGAATTATAGCTGTGCACCAACATGCTCAGTTCCCCACTATCCCCTACCCCCCCCCCATACTGAGGAAAAAACCCATGACCTAGAGAATTCTGGAAAGCATTCTGCCATGGAGATATATTCCTAACCCACATTTCTGTTGTTCTAAGCCAGGTACATTTACAATAGCTGGATACAGCAGTCTTAGAAAACTAATAGACATAGAGGCAGCCCCTAAAAGCATCAGGGCATGAAAAAAACACATTGTATCAGCAGGTAATCAGTTGGGAGGGAGGAGTGTTGATCACTGTGGTCATTTGGGTTTGCTTTGCTTTCAGAAACGGCTTCTTTTCCATCTTGCTTAAGTGTCTTCAGGGCAGCTTCCTATGGTGAAGTAGTGTCCCTATGTACTGGCCCGAGCAGGCAAAACTGCAGACCTAGCTTCTGTGGCTGGAAACTTCTGGAAGTAGGTGTCCTTGCTTTCCTTGGAGAGAGGTCCTGTTCTATCTGGAAACCAAGATTGTTGGTACTACCTACCTGAATCCCCACTGTAGAGTCTAAAAACATTCTTCTCCTTGATTTGTAGAGCAACGAGGGTTCTAGACATTGTGTGAGAGTTTCCCTTTAAGTTACTATAGGAATCCGTAGCAAAGTTTAGACCCCTCCCTGGGTAGTAAAAGAAGGCGAGGTGGATCATTTACCCAAAGCATACAGTGTGCTTCAGAGTATTGCCTCCCAAAGATGAGAGCAAAGTTGTCAGGAGGCCAGAGCTTCAGAAAATATACTTGCTACTAGAACCAGTCACAGGAGTGTAGGAGTTGGGACATTCCATAAAAACAAAAAACCTAAATTCCATTAGTGAATAGACTCTACTGAGCCCTCTTCTATAAAGGAATTCAAAGCATCCTGGCATCAGAGAATTGTGGACTAGATGAGGACTCCCACCTTAGACAAATCACTAAAAAGCATCTGACAAATAGCAGCCCTCCACCTGACATTTCTCAGCTGCACTCTGATTCAAGTATTAATCCTACCACCAGCACTAGTGACAGCGCAGAGCAGGAGGGAGCCCCGTGAACTGAGAACAAAGAACTGAAGGCAGGCTTGAACAAGATGCTGTAGGCAGTGGGTCCCAATAAATTAAGACTTAACTAAGGACATTGTGAGCCGCTGGACCACTCTCACTTGTGCTTGCATGTCCTCTGATCCATCCCTCTCAGGAGTCCAGGATTGGCAGGATCCTGGTCAGGCTGGGAGTGAGTTGGGGGGTGAGGTGGGGGGGAAGGAAAGGCCTTCTCCAAGCTCTTTTATGCAAAGGCCTTCTCCGATGATCTTCAATGAAACAGCTCTCTGAGACATTATTAGCTTGTGCATATACCTCTATTTTGGGTGGGCTTATACATATATACTTTATTAAGGGTGAATCAGAAATTATATAGTTTTGGGGAAGGGGTAAGAATATCCAGGGTAGGCAATTTGGCTGAAAAAAGCTAAGGTAATGAGATGCCTCCTTAGCATGGAGAGGCATTCTAGGAATCTCAGGTGCAGAGGGCTACATGAGGTTCCTCAGGTAGGTGCTGTGGGTTCCAGGATCCCCCAGGTAGAGAAGAGGAAGCCCAGATGACAAAGGGAGTCCACCATTTTGCACTGAGCTCAGGGCTTTCCAGTAATGTCAACTTTGACTTTAGCATCAGGGTTTCCTGACACTCACTGTTTCATCTTACCACATTCTCCTATGTATTGATAACTAGACACAAAGAAGCTTAAGTCATTCACAAGTTACCTAGTATCTATATCTGGGAAGTAATATGACTTATGTAGCTAGCACTAGTTGGGAATAGTAGCACACTTCTGTAATCCTAGTACTTGCGGTGCTGAAACACGCAGATTGCCATGAAAGAGTCTAGTGTGAGCTAGAGTGAAAACCAGGCCAGCCAGGATATTGAGGAGCACTGCTCCAAGCATATTACGCCTGTTGCCATCTTGAAATCAAAGCAGCTGTGATTACCCACAGGAGACACTCACAAGATTGGCCCTATTAACATCCCCTCATAGAAATGGCTCATGAGGCTCAGAGGACACGTGAGGCTCCTGCCTGAGAATAAATAATTGTTTAATACTTGCTTTGGGGGCTACTTTATTCTAGCTCCCCATAAGTTGCCCATGTTTGTATAGGTAACCCCAAATAAACTCAAAAAGCTAGGTTTGGGTGGAATCATTTCTTTGGTTTATCATTGATCTGGGGTGAATAGATGTTTGTTCATGTCTCTCCATGAAATTTCATGCAACATAGTGTAACACATGAGTCTATTCAAAAAGCAGAAAAAGGTGAGGGAGGGAAGAAGGGAAGGAGAGGGGAGAAGAAGGAAGGAAGGAAAGACTGACTCATCTATACTTATGTACTATAAAACTTGTACAAAATGGGCTATCAAGATGGCCCCATAGGTACAGTACTAGGTAAAACTATTGGCTACACAAGCATGACAACTTGAAATTGATCCCATGATGAAAGGAGAAAACCAACTCTCTAAAGTTGTCCTCTTAACTCCACAGACACTCCCTCCCCCCCCTTCTCTCTCTCACACACACACATACATCATACATACATGGACACACATACCATACATACATATACACACGCACAATACATCATACATATATGCATACATATACACACACCACACAAGTAAACTTTCTTGATTTTCAAGACATTGAGGACACCATATATTATGCTTACGTGGCTCTGTCTGAACAGAAGAGCTATAGAGGCAGAAAGACATGATGTCCAGATGGTGCTTTACTTATAAAGGTTACAGAATTGAAATTGTGACTCCCCAAAGAATAGCAACTGCTGTCTGTCTTTAATTTGGGATTTGGACTATCCCAGGGAATCCAGATTAGAGTCCCACCTGCTGAAACTTGGAAGGACCAGGGAAAGCAAACTTGGGTTCCTGTAAGGTTAACCCCAGAAAGACAGAGTAGCTCTGTGGCTGAGATCCCTGGGTAAGTCCAGTGGACTAAGGGAAGACCCATCACGTCTATGCCTCATGGACAGATATCCTATGTTACTGCTGCCTGCCACCAAAATCTCAGATATCACGAACAACAGACAAATGTCCACTTTAACATTGTCCAACACAAAAATAATGCACATAATTTTTAATTTTCTTTTTTCTTTTTTCTTTATTTTTGGTTTTTTTGAGACAGGGTTTCTCTGTGAGGCACTGGCTGTCCTGGAACTCACTCAGTAGTCCAGGCTGGCTCGAACTCAGAAATTCGCAGCCTCTGCCTCTCAAGTGCTGGGATTAAAGGTGTGCACCACTATGCCCAGCAATGTTTAATTTTCTAGTATTTAGGTTTAAAAAATAAAAAGAAGCAAGGAAAGGGTGTCACATGTCTTTAATCCCAACACTTGGGAGGCAGAAGCAGGAGTATCTAAGTTTGAAGCCAGTCTTGGTCTACAGAGAGAATTCCAGGACAGCCAGAGCTACACAAGAAAATCCTGTCTCAAAAATAAACAAATAAATAAATAGAAATAAGTGAGATTGGACCTAGGAGTGCGTGTCTGCAATCCCAGCACGTGGGAGATGGAGGTAGGAGGATCAGAAGTTCAAAACCACCCTGGGATACTGTCTCAAAAATACAGGGCATGGCAGGGAGAAAGGAAAGAAGAAAAGAAAGATAGATGATAGATAGATAGATAGATAGATAGATAGATAGATAGATAGATAGATAGATAGATAGATAGAACAGAGGTAGAGAGACAATTGAAATTAATATTAAAATGTTTATTTAACTCAGTATATTCAGAATATTATTAATTTATAGATAATCTTACATTTAAAAGTATTATGTAAGGGGTAAGGCAGTGGTTCTCAACCTATGGGTCTCTACCCCTTGGAATCAAAAGCCCTTTTCACAAGGGTCACATAATACCATAAAAAAAAAACCACAGATATTTACATTATGATTCATAACAGTAGCAAATTACAGTTATGAAGTTGCAACAAAAATAATTCTATGATTGAGGGGTCACCACAACATGAGAAAGAATATTAAAGGGTCACAGGAGATAAGCTAAGGAGATAGCTCTGAAAGCAAAGAGAATCTGAGTTTGATCCCCAATATCATGTAAAAATCTAGGTACAGCTGCATGGGCCTATATCCAGGCAGAGAGGAGGTTTCTTGGAGCTTGCTGGCCAGTCCGTCAAGGTAAACTGGTGAGATCCAGGTTACTGAAACCCTGTCTAAAAGAATGCCTGAAGGCGATATCTGATGTCAACTTCTGACCTGTATGCACAGAGAGAAAGAGACAGACACAGACACAGACACAGACACAGACACAGACACAGACACAGACACAGACACAGACACAGACACAGACACAGACACAGAGACAGATAGAGACAGACACAGACACAGACACAGACACAGACACAGACACAGACACAGACACAGACACAGCACAGACACAGACACAGACACAGAGACAGACATAGACACAGACACAGATAGAGACAGACACAGACACAGACACAGACACAGACACAGCACAGACACAGACACAGACACAGACACAGACACAGACACAGACACAGATAGAGACAGACACAGACACAGACACAGACACAGCACAGACACAGACACAGACACAGAGACAGACATAGACACAGAGGCAGATAGAGACAGACACAGACACAGACACAGACACAGACACAGACACAGACACAGACACAGACACAGCACAGACACAGACACAGAGACAGAGACAGAGACAGAGACAGATAGAGACAGACACAGACGACACAGACACAGACACAGACACAGACACAGACACACAGAGACACAGACACACAGAGACAGATAGAGACAGAGGCATACAGAAATAGATACAGGACAGAGAGACAAGACAGAGGCAGAGAGTCTATCTGGACTCCTGGAAAAAGACATCTATATCAATTAACCTAACTAAAGGAATTCTAAGGTACACAATTAAAAGGTATTTTGATTAACATAATCATTTTATGTACTTTCATTTTTCTGTAACCTTTAAATTTTTTTTAAAAAATGAAATAAGGGCCAGAGAAATGGCTCGGCAGTTAAGAGCACTTGCTTGTGGGGCAGTGGGCTGTGCCACCAGACAGAAGAGCTGGTAGGGTTTAGCAAAAGTTCAGAACTCCAATAAGACTTACAATTGAGAACGCCAGGAGTTTGAACTAGCTCCTGACCAGATTCCTGTCCTGGAGCACATGACCACGACACCCGACTAAGAGGACCATGACAACCGGTCATAATAGCATAGAGCCTAGAGTTCTCCAAGCTAATGCGATATCTAGGAGCCAAAAGTGTTTAGCCAATGAGCATCTCTTCCTAGGCATCCTTTCCTACAAAAGATATTTACTCTCTGGCTCACCCTGAGTAAGTCATATGCATATTCATCTGCCATGAATAAAGCAGTTTGGACAAGTAAGGACTGCCTCCTTCATCAATGACTGCCACGGAGAAGGCCTTTGTCATACAGAGCCCAGTCTAAGTCTCTCACAGAAGGCCTCTCTTCCAGCCCCTCTGCACTCCTGGCACTCACTCTGGGAGCTAAGCCTCATCCCCTCTGCCCTTGACTCATCACAGGCCTCCTGCACTGCCCCATTCTCAGCTCCTCTCGGTCCCCAGCAGCAACTGGATGCACAGGAGGATGGGGATACTCTTTCTCAGCTCTTCACAGTTCCCAGCAGCAGTGTCTGGGCTCACAGGAGTTTGAGAACCACAGCATCTGTCCCAGCCCCGGCCGTTTCTCATCCGGAGAAACATGGGCTGGGACCCCTATCTTAGACTGTGTTTTTCCTCCCCTGAGCAACACTTGTAGGTGCTCCAGCACCCCAGCAGCGAGGAAGAAACGCAGCCTACTGCCCCTGTATTTCATCTTCCCATCAGCTTATCTGCACCCGACAACCCAGCGGTGAGGTGGAAAGGCAGACCTACACTTAATGCCTATTCAGAGGACCAAGTTCAGTACCCAGCACCAACATGGTGGCTCACAGCTCTCTGTAACTCTCATTCCAGGAACTCCAATGACTTTCTCTGCTCTACAACCACCAGGAATGAGCATACATGCAGGAAAAACACTCATACACATAAAATGAGTATAAACGAGTCTTAAAATTAAAAAAAAAAGTTCAAGGCCAGCCTGGTCTACAAAGTGAGTTCCAGGATAGCCAGGGCTGCACAGAGAAACCCTGTCTCAAAAATAAATAAATAAATAAATAAATAAATAAATAAATAAATAAACAAACAAGAAAAGAAAAGAAAAGAAAAGAAAAGAAAAGAAAAGAAAAGAAAAGAAAAGAAAAGAAAAGAAAAGAAAAAGAAAAGGGGCTGAAAGGGGCTGGAGAGATGGCCCAGCTATTAAGATCACTGACCGCTCTTCCAAAGATCCTGAGTTCAATCCCCAGCAACCGTATGGTGGCTTACAACCATTTGGCTTACAACCATCTGCAATAGGATCTGATGCCTTCTTCTGGTATGTCTAAAAACAGCTACAGTGTACTCATATAAATATAATAAATAAATCATTTTTTAAAGAAAAATTTAATTAATATTTTCCAGAACCTATTTTAGAAGAAAAGCCCCATCACCATCCATGTATCCAGTGTTATTTAGTAGTTTAATGAAACTTAAATTTTATCTTGCTAATGAATGTTTTTTTTTCTACAAACAGGTAACATTTTTAAGGTTTTATGAAACATTTAATAAACTCCAAAATATCATCTTAATAGATTTTAAGAGTATCCAAGACAGCCAGGTATAGTGATACACACCTTTAATCCCAGCATGTGGAGGGCAGGGTTGATGGATTTCTGTGAGTTCGAGTCCACCCTCGTCTACAGAGTGAGTTCCAAGACAGCAAGAGCTACATAAGAAGACCCTGTCTTTAAAAAAAAAAAAAAAAAGCCCAAGTCTATCAGACATATCAGACAGTAGTGTACTGTGATTGGGCCTTTTTAGTACATCCCTAAACATTCTTAGCCACATACATGAACATGCACAGTTCACTTAGGCATAACAAAAGTAATAATTCTGGAGTGCGATAAAAAGAGAAAAAAGCACTAAGTTTTTTTCTCTCAGTTATTTGGGGGAATTCTAGGCAGACTGAGCTTTGATACGTGGCACAAATGTGACATGAAAGTGATCATGAACACACATGACAAGATTATATTAGCAAGATAGAAGAGGTTCTACCTGGGGCTAGAGAGATGGTTCAGCAGTTAAGAGCACTGGTTGCTCTTCCAGAGGTCCTGAGTTCAATTGTGAGCAACCACATGGTGTCTCACAACCATCTGTAATGGGATCTGATGCACTCTTCTGGTGTGTGACTGAAGACAGCTCAGTATACTCATATAAATAAAAATAAATAAATAATATTTTCAAATAAAAGAAGAAGAGGTTCTATCTGCATCTTTGGAGGGAGCAAAGCTAATTCCTGACGAGTCTCTAGACTGCCTTTTGGTTTTCTGACTGCTCTGTGTGTCATTGGGTACCTTAGTCCTGCAAGGGGGTTGTGTTAGGGGTTGGCATCTTGCTTTTCTGGAAACAGGAACAAACTACCTTGTAGTCCCAGGGATAGGAAAATGTCAGACTTGGCTCTGGGTTGGGAGATGGGGTGTTTCAAGTGCCCTGTGGAATGAGGCCTTTCCTTTTGAAGCACTCCTGGCTTCCTTTCAGAGAGGTCTGTTTTTGTTTTGTTTTTCCCATGGAGCTTTTTGTGCATGGCTTCTTATTCTGGTAGAGGGCCATGAAGACCTGGATATAAGGCACATCAGCCCATTTGCATAACTCTTACAAAATAGGCCTGGCTGTAGGATACTGTTATAGTTTAAACTCCCAAGCTTACGTTTCATTTTTTTAATTGAGTCCAGAAGTTGTAACAGTATTAGCCTCGTTCCCTTTACATTTTCAGGATTAAACTCATTTAAAGATTTATTTTACTTTTGTGTGTGTGCGCGTGTGCACATGTACACACAATGTATATACAGATGCCATAGAAGTCAAGAAAGGTCATCATATTCCCCTGAAACTGGTATTACAGGTGTACAGGTGTTTGTAACCCACCCAACATGGCTGTTGGGCTGCATTCTAGTATAGAGTTCAAGGGAACTAAAGGTAAATTTCTCATGGTGATCCTGAGGAGAAAGATGGAAAGCTGGAGCCCTCTAGGGTGGAGAAGGTTTGTCTACGCCATGTCCTCCACAACAACTAATGGATGCAGCCCATTTATTTAATATCATTGCAACCCAGGTTTACCCAGGCAAGTTGAGAAATATCCACAAAAGAATTACAATTGCTGCTTTGAATCCCGACTCTTAAATTTGTTCTTTCCCTGTCTGGGATTTGAGCCATCACTTTTATTGTCTTTCTTCTGGGACTAAAATTAAAATATGGAGATACAAGTCCCTGCTTCAAGCATAAAGGCCCAAACTACAGTGGCTAGATTCAGGAAAAGAGGCTTGCTATCATGACTGTCTCTGGGTTTTGTTTTAGGCTGCCATTCAACGTAAAAATACAAATGGAAAAGATTTTCCTCCCTGTGGATCTCACATCCAAGAGCATGCCTTGTTACTGGTGGACTGCATCTTTACTCCCAGGGATATGGCTGCATATGGTGGTCAAGCAGGGAGGGAGAGCAGTTAGCAAGCGGTGGAGAAAAAGTAAACCAAGTGCAGCTGTAGGAGAGTATGGAGCAATGTTAACTAGAGCCCAAGAGGGGAAAGATCCATTGCACCAGCCAAACTTGTATTCCTTGTTTCCCAGCAAGGGAAATCTATTGGAATTTCCATATAAGGAAATGAGCTCAAGCATTTGTCCCAGACAACAGTTGGCTTGGTTTATTGCTTGTTCTGCAGAAGAATCCTCACTAGATCACCAGTTAGGCACCCTGAAGACCTTCATATCACATCGGTACGTCAACTTTGAGTCCTAAAGGAGGGATGAGTCTCTTGGGAATGATCTTAGATTCAAGGAGAGAGCAAAGGAGAGCTTCCATTGTTACTATCACAGTCCTTGGATTGGAGCGCATTGCTTCTGAGTCTACTCACGCTCTCCTTCCAGGACCTGGGAGAGCAAAAGGACAGAAGATTGAGAGTAGGCAAGCAATGTCAGTGGCATGAGAAAATCTTTAGTGTGGTGGTGTTCAAGGGACTCATCGGCATTTCAGATCCCAAGCAACCACATGGGCCCCATTGTCTTTTTTTAGCACCATAATGGGTACCCAATATGAATACCACCATCTTAGTTACCCACATGACTACCATCATATTTGGTTGCCCTCTTCCAGTGATGGAGAGACACTTCCATGCATGCATACGCTGGATTTTCCATAGGCATGAGTTGCCTGTGGGACTTGTACATTTTCTGATCTCAGCTGGAATCTGTCCAACATCTGTGGGTCTATGAGGGCTTCCCACTTTAAATGTGGACTTTCCCCAACAGCTGCCTCCCAGTCTCAAGTGCCAGCTTGGCAGCCTCTAGGCGGTATGCATATTTCTTTGGCCTAGCATAAGCTTGGCCAGTGTTCCAGTAGGCAGGGGTAGAAAGTCCAGGCATACCATTGGCCTTGGGCCTCAGATACCATAAATTACAGAAAGAGACAGGGAGAGGTTAGATCTGGTGCCTCCAGGTTACCGTCTGGCCTCCTACATGGGTTTGCCCACCATTTACAAGTGCTTCAAGGGAGATCAATGATGGAGAAGAAGGAAGGAAGAAAGAAACAGCATAAATCATACAAACTCCTGGCTGGTTCCCTGGCTCCTGTTAAGTGTGGTCAGAGAGTCTGGAAGGCACCTACTGAGATTTCCAGGTTCTTGGCCCTGAAACACATGGATGGAGATAGAAGAAGCAGTTTATTTAAAAAAAAAAAAAGAAAGAAAGAAAGAAAAGAAAGGGGCCAATATTACACCTGAGTCCCAGCACTTGGAAGACACAGGCAGATGGATTTCTCTAAGATCTAGGCTAGCCTTCTCTAAATATCGAACTCCAGGCCATGCAGAGCTAAGTAGGAAACCCTGTACATAGTACTTAGAGATCTTAGGATTTTCTCACATGTTCTCTGTGGTGTGTGTGTGTGTGTGTGTGTGTGTGTGTGTGTGTGTGTATGTGTGTGCTCTCGATAGAGAGATGCATTTCAGACCTCTCAGATCTATAACAGAAATGGCCAGGAAAGTGACTCCAGAGGTTAATCCAGCTGCTGACCTCAGGTTCAGGGCTATCAAATCCCAAAGCTATTATCAATTGGTGAGATCTGCTCCAGACCACCTGGATAGCAGGAGGTATTCACACAGCCTGAGCCTAACTTCCTGCAGCCTACGCTGTTCAGCTTCCCAGCCTGTGGTCCTCCGGTTTGCCACAACTGTTTCCTTGTCTGTCTGTCATCCAGGGACTGCAGCAGATTAAATCCCAAACCGTGACTCATGGCTTCCCTGTTCTCATACCCTCCGGGTTGTTCAGTTTTAATCAATGCCTTTTCTCCAGAGTGCTGCCTTCCTACTGCCATCTGAGTCATTGAAAATGACAACACAGTTCTCCATCGTTGACCTGTGTGTCAGAGGAGTCTTGTCACACCAAAACCAAAACTCACAACTGAGTTTGAGACTTCTGAGGTCCGAGGACTAATTCTGCCGGTAGTAATGTCTGCATCTCTTCCCCAGAGCTGCTTCTGCTTCCCCTCCCCGACCTCCCCACTACCCTGCAGGGAGACTGAAGGCTGGAGCTCCGTTCAACTTGACTAGCTTCCTCTCCACTGCTGTCTCCTACATCCTTTTCTCAACATTTTTCAGCTGTTTGTGACCTGCCGGTGTGCTTCCTCTTTCTCTTCTTTTTAAAAAGGATTTATTTGTTTGCATTTATATGAGTGTTATGCCTGCATACATGTGTGTACACCATGTGCACCTGGTCTCCCAGAAGAGAGTTTCCGACCCCTGGAACTGAAGTTCTGAATGGTTGTGAGCCACGATGGGTGCTGGGAACGGAGCCCATGTTATCTGCAAGAGCAGCGAGTACGCTTAATGGCTGAGCCACAACCAGGTCAGGCAGAGACAGGTCCTAGACTGCCATCAATCCTGGAATTCTTCCACACTATTCTTGTAAGTATTCTACTGTCCTCTCTAGGGAACATGCAGACCCTAAGTGGTAGCCACTCGCCTGACTTCTAACAGATTTGATGATCAATAAAACCAATTTGAGGACATTTGTGTAGATTAAATCAATTAGCCCTCACAATCAAATTCCCAGTGAAGGGACAGGGAAACCCAAATATTAGGCTGCTGGCTGGGATCCCACTGCTGATGAGCAGCACAGATGGATCCAGACCAAGCTCCTTAGAGAAGCCATGCTCCAAAATCATCACAGTGACTTCCAAAGCAGCCTGAATCCAGTAATGTCCATTTTCTCAGCTCAGAAGTGCTGTGCCAAGCAAGCATGGTGGCAAATGCCTATAATCCTGTTCTCAGACATGGAATCACACCTTGTCTTAATTAAGGTTACTGTCGCCTGTGATGAAACTCCATAACCAAAAGCAACTTGGAAAGGAAAGGGTTTATTTGGCTTACACTTCTCCACATCACGATTCATCATCAAAGGAAGCCAGGAAAGAAACTCAAACAGGGCGGGGATCTGAAGGCAGGAACTGATGCAGAGACCATGGAGAAATGCTGCTTGCTGGTTTGCTCTCTGTGGCTTGCTCAGCCTGCTTTCTTACAGAAACTAGGACCAACTAGCCAAGGGTGTCCCCACCCACAATGGGCAGGGCTCTCTCACATTTAGCACTAATTAAGAAAAACTTCTACAGGCTTGTTGGCAGCTCAATTTTAGGGAAACATTTTCTCAATTGAGGTTCCCATCTCTCAAATGACTCTAGCCTGTGTCGAGTTGACATGAAACTATCCACCACATACCCTGTGTCCCAAATCAGGGCCAGCTGCCCATCATCCTCATAGGCCAGTTAAAAGAGCCTAATTAAAAAGTAGAGAGCAGGGCCAGGCGTGGTGGCGCACACCTTTAATCCCAGCACTTGGGAGGCAGAGGCAGGCAAATTTCTAAGTTCGAGGCCAGCCTGGTCTACAAAGTGAGTTCCAGGACAGCCAGGGCTATCCAGAGAAACCCTGTCTGGAACCCCCCCCCCCCAAAAAAAAGTGGAGCGCAGAAAAAAAAAAAGATTTGTTTAATGTGACCACTCAGAGACGAGAGACAAACATTCCAGCAAACCCCTGAGTCCTGAAGAAAGGTCAGAGTTTAACTAGAGAACCAAATATATGCACATCTAAGCAGACCTAGCCAAGATGCAGTCCCATCTGCCACTGATCCATCAGTGTTTGAATTTCAGTCTGATCCTGTAAGGTGGTCTGACTGTAAGTTGTTAGGACCATGTGAAATCTCTTTCTCCTGGACAAGTCCCCCTTGTGGCTGGCACTTTTTCTTTCTCCTGGCCCCAGCTTCCTGAGGAAATTCCCATTTTGGAGGGTTCCTTGTTTCCAGAGTCTTGAGTGTCAGACTGAGAGCTGCAAGTGTCTCTTTAGGATACCTTTGCCTCTACCAGGCTAGTTACAATATCAGTATTCTAAGACCATCTCCTGAGGCAGGAGAATGAGTATTGCAGGTCACTTTCAGCTACACTGTGAGTCCTAGGCCAGGCTGGGCTACATGAGAGCTTGTTTAAAAAGCAAAGAAGGGTGAGAGAAGTTAAGCATTCTCTGCTCACCACTTTCAGTTCTATTCTTTCCACATGCTTTCACTCACTGAAGGAGGCATGAGGACCAGATGGAGAAGGGAGCTACAGTTGTAAGTGGAAGATCCAGGATTGTAGCCCAGTCCAAGATACCTATTATCTCCAATATAAATTTTATCTGTCAGTATAGCCAATGGACCAGGCAGACTCTGCAGAAAACCAAAAAGTGAGTCAGGAGAGGCATGCATTGAGTGGGCAGGGAAGAGAAGACTCAATGTGAGGCACTCACTGGGTGACCCTAGCATCACTGAGCTCCTCTCATCTCCAGACCACTCTTCATATCACTCCCAAAGAGATGATGGATGGGAAAGAACTTGGTAAAACCGTATTGTGACACAGTAATGGAAATATGGACCCTGAAAGTGGAAGGAGACCCTCATTCCCCAAAATGGAGCTTTGTTGGCATTCTTTGAGAAACAGCTAACATTTCTCAAGCAAGCCCCCAGTGGTCAGGTCGTTCCACAGCCTCTGACTCAGCCAAGCTCTAGTACCTTTCTGTAGCTCATACCTCTGAAGATCGAGATGAAGAGGCATGTAGGAGTTCCCTGCCTTGCCCAAAGTCCTCAGACAAGAACACAGCCATTATATAGGAGTTCATCCAGATCCAGGAGACAAAAGTTCCAAGATTCTCTCCCAGCCTCTCTTATGTCTAGGGATATCAAAGTCTTCTGACTCTTGAGTCTCCTATATAAAGGTGTGCAGATTTACAGACATCTTTCTGTATACTTTAAACCACCTCGAGATTTTTTTTTATAATATGACACAATCTAAACACTATGTAAACGGTTGCTATGCAGTACGGTTTAGAGACGAATAAGAAGAAAATGTCAATATAGAGACTCAACCCTCATAGTTCATGAGTAAGAATGAATCACTAGATAAATTGTTCAGAGGAGTGCTGGAGAGAGACTGAAATCACAAGAAGCTACAGCAGGATAAGCACACACATCACTTCATTCAAATGCAGTCAGTAGAATTCTCAGCTAAGTGCATGGCCATTCAAGTTTTTATTTTATATTTTCAAATTCATGGAACTTCCTGTGACTTTTTTTCTAAATATTTTCTCTCAACAGTTGGCTAGCTCTGCAGATGTAAAACTCAAGAATACAGAGAGTCAGCTATTGCACACTGGCAGATACAATCCATCAAGTTGATGCAGTGTGACCCATTTTTATAAATTCACCCAAGAGTTTCTTTAGCTCTAAACTGTCTAATATAATACCCAGTAGCTGTGTGTGGCTATTTGTTTTCAATTTTAACTTTGTAGAATTAAATAAAACTCTATCTTCAGTCACCCTACCCAGTTTTTTGTTGTTTTGTTTTTATTTGGAGATAAGGTCTCAAAGTGAAGCTCTTGGCTGGCCTGAAACTCCCTGTGCAGAGCATGCTGACCTCAAACTCACAGAGATCCACATGCCTCTACCTCTGGAAAAGAAGACTGGAATTAAAGACATGTGTCACCATACCTGACTCACATTATCTACTTTTTAAAGTGCTTAACAGGCTGGGTTTGATGGCACATCCCGGGTACTTGGGGGACTGAGGCAAGAGAATTGGAAGTTCAAGGCCAGCCTGGGCAATGTAGCAAGATCCTATTTCAAAACTAAGAAATAAAAACTGAGCTCTCGATGTACCTCAGTGGTAGGGAACTTGCCTAAAATAGGCTACAATTCTCCAGCTGAATCCCCAGCTCTGGAAACAAACCAAAAACCAAGTGCTTAATAATTCATACGATAAACAACAGTAAGGGATGGATATGTGCATTTTTATATCCTATATTATAAAGGCACATTAGGGCTGTCAAGGTGGCTTAGTAGATAGATACACTTGTTGCAAAGTGAGTTCAATTGGTAGAAGGGGACAATTGACTCCTGATGGTTGCCCTCAGTGGTTAAGAGCATTTGCTATTTTTGCAGAGGTCCAGGTTTTGTTCACAGCACCCACATGGCAGCTCCTAACCAACTGTAACTCCAGTTCCAGGGGATCCAGTGGCCTCTTCTAGCTTTTGAGGGTACCAGACATACATGCAGAAATGCATACACTCACAATGTGAAAATAAATAAATCTTAAAACAAGATTTTAATGCAAAAATAAATAAAACAAAAATAGGGCCAGCTAAGAACACAAGAAAGAAACTGGGCATGGTGATGCAAGGCTGTAATCCTAGCACATAGGAAGTGGAGGCAGGAGAGTCAGGTGTCCAATGGCATCCTCTGTAAACACACAATTTCTATCAGGTTGGGCTACATGAGACCAAAGATAATGGGGGATTATCTGGCAGCAATTCATAGAAGGGCGAGCCATACAGTATGGTTTAAGATGTGTTTGAATTCTTGGTCCCAGCTGGTAATGCTATTTAGAAAGGTTGAAGAATCTTTAGGAGACATATCCACTCTTAAAAAGTAGGTTACTAGGGTTGGGCCTTGGGGTATTATAACACAGCCTCACTTCCTGTCCACTCCTTATTTCCCAATAGCAGATGCTGGGTGAGCAGCTATCTCCCACTTCTGCTGCCCTGCCCACTATTATGGACTCTATCTAATGGCAGTGTATGCCAAATAGACCCTTCCTCCCCTATATTGTTCCTGTCAGACAAATTAGTGACAGCAAAAATAAAAGTAACTCCTATACCATGTTTGGTAATGCATGCCTGTAATCTTAACACTCAAAAGGTTGAGACAGGAAGATCATGAGTTCAAAGCCAATCTGGAATACATAACAAGACCCTGCCTCTAATTTATTAATTAAAACTTTGGTGCTAAGACCAAGAAGATAGGTCAGCGGATAAAAGTATGAGCCTAACAGTCTGATCTGATCCACAGAACCCACAAAGTGGAAGGAAAAAACAGGTTCCCACAAGCTGTCCACACATTACAACATGGTATGCATGTGCTCCCTCCATAAGTAAAGTACAATTCATTTTTTTAATTACTTAAAACATCCAGTGGCAATGAGATAAGAAACTTTTTATTAACTTTAAGTAAAATCTTTGCAGTGGGGTGGAAGGACAGTGTCTTAGTTAGGGTTTTATTGTTGTGAAAAGACCATAACTACAGCAGCTCTTATAGTGGAAAACATTGAATGAGGGCTGGTTTATAGTTTCAGAGCTTTAGTCCATAATCATCACGTCATGAAGCATAGTAGCATCCAGGCAGAGGTGGTACTGGAGAAGCCAAGAGTTCCACATCTTAATCTGCAGGGAGCAGAATGGAACTGTGTACCACACTGGCATACCTTGAGCATATATATGACCTCAAAGCCCTCTACAGTGACATGTTTTATCTAACAAGGTCACACTTTCTAATAGTACTATTATTAGTAGCCAAGCCATTTAATGGCCAAGCATTCAAACACATGTGTCTATGGGGGCCATTCCTATTCAAACCACCACAAACAGGTATACCTACAATCCTGCACTCACAAGATGACAGGATGATCTCTGTTTGGAGCTCTACCTGGATTACATCGTGAATTCAAAAACAAGTGGAACAGCATAGTAGGATTCAGTCTACAAAGGAGGAGCAGGAATGGGGCGATCTTTCCTTTCTTCATATGTTCTATAATCCATTCCATTGCTTTGTATGCATGCTTGCTTTACCTGCTGGTGTGTTTGTGCACTGTGTATTTTTCTGGTGCTCTCAGAGACCAAAGAGGTTATCAGATCCCCTGAGACTGGAGTTACAGACAATTGTGAGCCATCATGTGGGTGCTGGGAATTTGACCCAGATCCTCTAGAAGAGTAGCCAGTGCCCTTAAGCCATCTTTTTATGGCACTTAGAATCCTTTTATCCAGTTCCTGCAGAAGGTAAGTAATGGAATTAACCCAAAACTCCCACTCAGAAAGTCTGAACCTCTGCTAGATTAGCCTATTACTGTGCTAAGGTTTAATTAACCTCAACCAAAAGAGATATATTTTATAAAAACGTATGGACACACAAAATATCCACAGCTTTCACATCAAAAGAATAAAAATAGTTTATTCTAGAGCCAAATATGAATGACCATGGCCTGGGAACACAGATTCAGGTTACCCCAAATACCATGTTCCAATGTGGAAGTAGTTTTAAGAAGTTTTTATAGTAACAGAACAAAGAAAGTTATGAATCAAAGCTTTTTTCAAATACTGGAAATATCAACTTTGACAAACTGGGAATATCAGATGAGTTATAGCAAAGCAAAGAAAAAAATCTTTGTTATAAACCTCAGATATTATCTAACGTCAATCTTAGCCTTTGGATTGGTGGAAGATAGAAGTCTGTTTATACATTCCTAAGGGATTTACCTGAAAGTCTCAAGGATTTTAAGTCATGGTGAGCTTGGTAATAGATGGGTATGACACAGACTAAAGATAACTCAGTCTGATTCCAGTTCTCCACAGTCCATCAACCATCCATCTACAATGTTGAACTCAGTACGGTTTTTGGTTTTTGTTTGTTTGGTTGGTTGGTTGGTTGGTTTTTTCTGGAAACTTCCTTTTACAAAGTCATGCCAGCCATTTTTCTCATATTTACTCATATCGTCCCAAATCTTAATTACAATAGACTCTGGTCAAGGATGATTTTTTTTTTCCTTTTCCCTTCCCTTCCCTTCCCTTCCCTTCCCTTCCCTTCCCTTCCCTTCCCTTCCCTTCCCTTCCCTTCCCTTCCCTTCCCTTCCCTTCCCTTCCCTTCCCTTCCCTTCCCTTCCCTTCCCTTCCCTTCCCTTCCCTTCCCTTCCCTTCCCTTCCCTCCTTCCTTCCTTCCTTCCTTCCTTCCTTCCTTCTCTTCTTCTTCCTCCTCCTCCTCAGCTGCCTCCTCCTCCCTTCTTCCTTTCCTCTTCCTCTTTCTCCTCTTCTTCTCAGTAAACTGGAGACCTTGCAAATGTTGTAGGCCTCCTTGGCGGCTCTACCCAGTCTTCAGCATTTCGCTCTATGCTACAGCCTGGGGGTGACACCCACATCACTCTGAGGTTCAGTGTTTAGAGCTTTGTTTGAAGAACCCACCAATCTTCTGGAGATTGATAGATTGATTGCAATGAGCAGAAACTATCTCGGTTCACTTGGGTGAAGGTGGATTTACTGTAACCGAATATTCACAGCCAGCCGAGCTCCCAAAAGAGCTCAAACTGCTCAAACAGCTAACTGAGTCTGTAGTCTTTCCTGAATTAACAAAGGGGGAAGTTATTAAAGGATAATGTGCCTTATTCATCATTTCAATGGAATCCCAGGCAGAGCAGGAAGGAA
This sequence comes from Mus musculus, assembly GCF_000001635.26. Lineage (NCBI taxonomy): Eukaryota > Metazoa > Chordata > Mammalia > Rodentia > Muridae > Mus > Mus musculus. The sequence goes on from NC_000073.6 coordinate 105,506,543, forward strand.
ACCAGACATCTCCCTGATAATGGTCCTTGCTAACGTTGGGAAAAGGCAAGATGTCCTTCTAATTGAGGAAATATATCCCTTTCAATATGAGCACAGATTGTACTCTCTGGAGGTAACGTCTATTCCTGGGAGCAGAGCTTCAGCTAAGATGCAATTCTATTAATCAAACAAACTGACTCAATTCACGCTCACACATGTAAGAACAGCAAAAAGGAAACCCAAATAATAATTGCAAAACACATAATAGCAAAAAGGAAAATCTAAATGTGCAATGAACTACAGACCTGGATGCTCTTTGTACTCCACCCCATCCCAACCCACCCACCCCACCTCACCCCACCCCATCCCACCCCACCCCACCCATGTATATACAGTTCCTAAGACCTGTGGGACAGTGAGCATCACCTTAACTAGTTAAAGTCCTAAGGCTCCTACCTCAAAATGACACATTCACATTTGGGACAGAGTAGTAGGTGTGAGATTCCTTCCTGTAGGTAGGTTTTCCCCAAGGAAAGCAGTGAGTTCTAATGCAGCAAACTTCCAAAGAAGTCCATGAGAATGAAAAGCTGTGTGCCTAAGGTCCTGTGGGTGCCAGCTCTGTGAAAGGTGACAAGAACATCTAAGCTAGATTGCTTTATTGGCTCCTCTTTGACACTGGCCAGATCACCTTTCTAAAATGGGATCAACTCCTCGTGAGGAGAACTACATATGACCCTCAGGCAGTCCGTAGCACCAGAGATACTGGGGAGAGAGAGCACATTGGAAAAACGAGAAAGATCTGCTCCAAACATTTTCTGGTTCTCTGAAGAAATCCATTAAGCAGGCTACAACCTAGACCGCCTTGTGGTGAGAAGGCAAAGAACAGGAGCAATACTCATAGCAACAGGGCACCATGACAGAGGACAGAGTCAAGGACAGCAAAGTCACTGTTACTGGTCATTGGCAGCTATGCAAGCTGCAACATCTCCCTCTCAGCCTCAGGGCCTTTACTGGAGTGCAGCTAAGGTTGTTGACTTACACTGCAGAAAAGAATTTTCCTATGAGCACGAGGGAAGCAAACTTAGCAAGTTGAGTGACTAGGAAAAGGACAGAGGCACTTGGTGTTAGGAGAGGGCCATGCCTAAGTGCTTCAGCATTAGCCATGTGACTTTGAAAATTGGGGAGGAACTGGAAAGATGGCTCAGCAGTTAAGAGAACTTGCTGCTCTTACAGAGGACCCACATTCAGTTCTCAGAACCCACTTGGTGGCTCACAACTCCATTCCCAAGGGATTCGATGCCTTTTTCTGGCTTCCGTGGTTTCTACATTATCACATGGTGCACAGACAGACAGACAGGCAGAACAACCACACACAAAACATAAGATAAAATAAAACAAATAAAACAAAAATAAATAAATCTTTAAATTAAAAAAAAAAGAAAGTCAGGGATTTACATTGTTTAAAAAGGTAACCGATAGTGAAGGAGGAAGGAGGGAGGAAAACATATTTTGGACTACTTGTTTTTCTACCAAAAGAAGTATTTTTATGAATTATATTACTGGATAATTTATGGGGATTTTGAATCATTGAACATAGGAAGAAGGCGTGTGCTTAAGACAAAACCAGATCAAAACTTTCAAATCAAGCTAAGTTTGCTATACATAAGCCACACAAAGAGCTCTCAAGGAGTTTTAACCTTCAGCGTAGATCATTAGGTATCATAATGATCTGCGAGGTTTTTAGGAAGGACCGCCATTGCTTCTAGGTGGGGTTCTATGCAGAGCAGCCCCCATTCAGAAGTGTTGAATCTCTCAACTCAAGCCAGCAAGAGTCAGGTTCTGCTATGTGAGGGCGAGGGTCTCTCCTTCTCACTGCCCCTAACGGTATCATCCCATCCTGCTTCTGTGAGACGAGAGGAATGCTTTTGTGTCTTTTCATAAACTTGAGGACATTAATCTCTAAAGAGGATGTGGGAAAGGTAGGTGTTCAAAATGACCACAAAATAGTGTCTGGGTCTTAAATATCCTGATTACAAGTCCAGAGTTTCCCATACTCTGATACACTTACAGCACACACCCACTTAATGTTCCCACACTGAGACCTTAATTCCTTGACCAATCTTGTCGTCAAGCACCACCATTTCATCAATTTTTATAAAGAAACAGACGCTTAGCCAGAGAGGGTGGCATATGTCCACAGTCTCAGCACCACACAGCTGATACAGGCAAGAAGATCAGGGACTAACGGTCATCTTCAGGTGCACAGTGGGTTTGAAGCCAGCTTAGTATGAGACTGTCACAAAAACAGAAAATGAACAAAAATGTGTAGTCTTTCTATTTGAAAGCTTGGTCATGGGAAGTGTTACACCACAGACTCTACTCTGCTGTGGCCGGTTTCTTCCTTCCTTTTGTCTTCCTTACCACCCAGCCCCTACTTGGAGTAATCAGTGTATGTTTTCCTTTCTCCTGCAGTATTTTACCTACCCAGAAATCCTTGACTTAGCAGGTTCTGTCTAAAATGAGCTCACCAATAAGTGTTCCTTATAAAACCACATTATTGTCTCCTGAGCAGATCTGGTTAGTATATCTCCACCATCTCATGAACTTAGTATCAAATAGACCATTGCACAAAATCAGGGGCACAGGAAACCCTTTGAACTAGAGAAAAGCTAGCTGGGTTTCTCCCTCTGATCCTCTAGAGCCTCCTGCTCTCCTAGCTCCCCCTGCACACCTGATCCATTCTGTTTGCCCTAAAACTAGACTTCATGAGGCTACTTACCAACAAAGTGAATGATGGTCTCTGTGTGCAGGCTCTCCCCTGTAATTCTAGCACCCTGGAAACTGGGACAAGAAAAATTACAGTGAGTTCAAGGCCAACCTGAGCTACAGAGTGGGTTCTGAGTCAGCCAAAGCCACATAGAAAAACTCTGTCAAAAGAAGAGAAAAATTAAGGAAAGAATAAATTTTTAAAAGAAAGAAGGAAAGTTATACAGCAAATAAAAGGGAAAGAGGGAGGGAAGGAAAAGAGGAAGGGAGAGGGGAGGGGAGGGGGAGGGGAGGAAGAAGTGCATGGTTGGAAAATAGGCATCCCAATCCAGCAAAATCTACTAAAGAATGGTAATAGTTATTGTCTCTTAATAGGATTTCTTGAGAGACGAAGAGCAACAAAATCTGACCAGTGGCCTTAGCTCAGGTCTAGCCAGCTATTGCCTAGAAGAAAGAGAAAGATAAATATAATAATCCTGGCCACATCTTGCAGAATCTGTCTTTCATTATTTTAAGGGACACGTGAATGATTTAAAGGAGGAAGGGCTGTTGTTAGCTCACTATTGACACGATCTCAGTCTATAGTCACTGGATTCTTTTGCTTCTGGACCAGTGTGAGGGAGCTTGAAGAACAAGGCTGCTCACTTGTGGCAACCATGAAACAGGAACAGACAAGGACAGTATTCCCTTCAAAAGCATGGTCCCTGTGGCCTGTTTGCTCCAACCAGGCCCTATCTCTTACCACCTTTCAATAATGGCGTCAATTTTAGAAATCCAATGGTGAATTTATCCATTAAAGATGTAGGAGCCTTCATAATCCAGTCACCTGTAAAGATTAGATCCACCAACTGGGCACCAGGCTTTAACACAGGAGCCTGAAAAACATCTCCTATCTAAACCATTGCAGCTGGCAAGGTGGGACAGTCCTGCCCAAGGTCGTGGGATCTTTCCTCACCTACTCAGTCTACACTTTTCTTTTAGCTCTCGTCATCAAATACAGCAGAAATGGAATGTGCCATATCTGGGCCTTAGCTTTTCAGTCTTCCTGGCCCGACACAATAAACCACTCCAGATTAGCCTACTGCATAAGGACAGACACATGGTCCAGGATCCCACGTCACTGCTGCCTTTAGACATACAACAACCAGACATAAGTAAGGCCATCCTAGGTTCCCAGCTGACCATCCAGATGGCTTACAGACTCATGTACGAAAATACATGGTTGTCATTTTAAACTACTAAGTCTCAGACTGACTTGTTATGCAACATTAGATAACTGAGAAGACATACAGTGTGTATGGTTATATACAATACATAGCCAGGCTTGGTTGCTTACACCTCTAATCCCAGCATTGAGGAAACCAAGGCAGGAGGATTGTCATGAGTTCAAGGACAGTCTGTACTACATGAGCTATAGAAGTATAGGCTGTACAGCAAAACCCTACCAAAAATTAACTGATTAGTTAAAATGTTAAAACCTGGGTAAGATGGTACACTCCTGTAACCCCAGCACTGAGGAAATAGAGATAAGAGGATCACACATTGTTGCATACTCACTGGGAGACCAGCCTGGGCTGCATACTGCTCTGTCTCAAAGAAAGAGGTGGAGGGAAGGGAGACGGAGAGGGAGAGGAAGAGGGAGAGGGAGAGGGGGAGGGGGAGGGGGAGGGGGAGGGGGAGGGGGAGGGGGAGGGGGAGGAGGAGAGGGAGGGGGGAGGGGGAGGGGGAGGGGGAGGGGGAGGGAGAGGGAGAGGGAGAGGGAGAGGGAGAGGGAGAGGGAGAGGGAAAGAGAGCATTTAGTAACTTCACAGATGTTAGTGCTTACAGAAATAGAGAAGCCAAATCCAGAATAGCTATATATCCCTTTCAGGAATACTGGACATTTAATGTAATGAAAATTCTGGCTAGTACCAGTTAATTGGTGATTTCCATTAAAATATGATTCCATAATATGGACTGAAAGTTTGTCCCTGCTAACTGGCAACTTGACGTTTGTAACCAAGAAAGATTAGCCTGCAGAACTCCATCCTTGAGAACAAACCTAACTGGCTTCCTTTGATCCTACTGCCAGCTCATTCCCTACTCTGTTGGGGTAAAGATTGATGCATCAGACACACCTTGTCCCCCACACAGATCTTCCAGGCTCACTTTTTTGTTTTTTGTTTTTTTTTCAGCCAATTGAAATGAGCATCATGCACATAGATATCAGTAGCTAACTCATCTTCACTTTTTTGCCCAGGGAACATGTGGTAGCTTGGATGAGAAGGGCCCCATAGGCTCATGTGTTTGTATGCTTGATCCTGAGTTGGTGGAACTGCTTGGGAAGGTTTAGAAGATGTGGCCTTGTTGGAGAAAGTGTGTCACTGGCAAGGGGGCTTCTCTCTCTCTCTCTCTCTCTCTCTCTCTCTCTCTCTCTCTCTCTCTCCTCATGGAACATGGTGTGAGGAGCTATAGCTACTGTTCTTGTGTCATGCCTGCTGGCCTGCTGTCATGCTGCCCTTCGTGATGGTCTTTGATTTTAACCTTCTGGAACCATGAGCCCAAATAAACTCTTTTATAAGTCATCTTCATCATTGAGTCTTCTCCCAGCAATAGAAGAGTAACTAAGACATTCATTTCAACATATTCAGCCTTGCAGGGAGTTAGCTCATGGATGAAGCCAGAAATGAATAAAAGTAAAAAGAACTTTGCACACAGTCTCCAAAGATGCTGGAAGGTTCAGTTCAGTTATTCACAAAACATAGTGAATTGACTGGAGGGTGGAATTTCCCTATCTTTTGCCCTTCTTCATACGCTTTGGGTTCTCAGCCTGTAGTAGAATTTTTTGGTCTCTTTAAAAACACAGAGAGAGAGAGAGAGAGAAATACTATGTGAATATGGTTTTCGTTTTAATCCCAGGTCTCATTCTCTGGCAGGGATGTAATTTTGCCAGCTGAAGATAGTTTATGTTTGGAATTCTGGGGACTCTTCAGGGGGTATGTAAATGCCAGAGCCCCAAGAAAGGGGGCAACTGCTGCTCCCCCTATTGCTGCTGCCCTTGATGCTGCTGTTGCTGGTTGCTGGTTGCCTGTTGGAGATATCCTGATGAGAAAGATCAAACTTTCCCCCCCAATGAACTCGATGCCCCTACTCAGCACTAAGTAGTCTAACAAGTTCCATGCCCCGCTCCCCACCCCTAACCTTCTTTCTTTCCTATCTAGTGTTGGGGGGTCGGAAAGAACAAGGCTGGAGTAGGGGAGAAGGGCATTAGAGGGGGAAAAAAAACAAACAATAAAGTAGCCAAACGTATGGTTACATCAGCTCATGAAGACTACTAACCCTGAGAGTGCTCATTACTGTGTACTGAGTCCTGGTTACTGTGTATGGTACAGGGAACCGTCTAGAACTCACAGGAGAATGGTACCCAGGATAACATGGTATCACTCAGAGAGTCATTCAGCCAACCTAGTCCTCAGGAATATCTTCTGTGTGGGGATGCTTCTGGTAAACATGCATGAAATGTGGCACAGTCCATCTCTGGGACACTTCTCGGGATATATCCACAAATCTCTGTTTTAAATCTTGTCGACAGTTCTCCAGTGTTGCCTTCTGAATCACTGACAAAACCACGAGGTAGATACCACTCAGTAATCAGCGTAAGTTCATCCCCAGGAAATGTCATTCAGACTGTAAGGGACTGGTTTTCCCTGTGCCTGACACTTGTGCCTGGTGGCTATGGGATTTGCAGAGGCATCAGCCTGTCAGTCTTCCGCCTACCCAGTCTTTCTGTCAGCAGGTCACAGATAGGATTTCATGGAGGGTGGCATTCCTTTCCTCTTCTCATCCATTTTAATGACAGAATACTATCCCACTTTAAAAGATATTTAATCTCTATTTTTTTATCTTGGGGATTTTATTTATTTTTATGTTATGTGTATGAATGTTTGCCTGTGTATATGTCTGTGTGTCACATGTGTGCCTGGTGCCCATACAGGCCAGTAGAAGATATCAGATTCCTTGGAACTGAAGTTGCAGATGGTCGTGAGCTGCCATGCGGAACCTAACCTAGGTTTTCTGCAAGAGCAGCTAGTGCTCTTATCCTCTGAGCTTTCTCTCCAGCCTCGTCTTATTTTATTTTTTATAGGTTTAAAAGGTAGTAGATTTCTGCATTTCATACATAATTTGGTTGGCACCTCCTCTTCTCCATCTTCCTGCCTCCATCCCCATTATGAAACCAGTCTTTCCCCTTTTGCTTTCCTGTCACATGCATTAGCTGAACCATCTCTATCTCTCGCCCTTAACACCCTACCTCATCACCCCTTCCCATTTACAGAGTTCTCTTCTCTACATGCATTCACTTCATACTAAACATATGTAAGAGCTGAGATCTCATATGAAAGAATATGAGCCTGGGTCACCACAGGTTCATAATACAACGATGATGATTAATAATAATAATCCAACTTCACCCGCTTTCTGAAATTCTCATAATGCCATTTTTCTTCATGGAGGGATGAAATTCCATTTTGTATATGCACCATGTTTTTATTCTCATTGTCCAGTCATCGACTGGTGGCCACCTAGGCTGATCCTATTTCCTTCCAACAGCCCTCTATGCTCAGTATCACTGTTGTCATAGCAACAGCCCTCTATGCTCAGTATCACTGTTGTCGTAGCACAGCTGTAATGAAACCTCTTAAGGAGCAGCACCCAGTCGCCTCAAGGAACTGAAAATCCAGTAGAAGAGCTGACACTACACCAGTGAGTATGAGAAATACGTAGTTATAATTATGATAAGTGGTATCAAAGGAACATGCTAAAGGAGGCAGTGGGATGACTCAGTCAGTAAAGCACTTGCTATGTAAACCTGACAAGTGGAGTCTGATTCCTGGAACCCACGTGAAGGCAGACAAGAGGCCTGACTCCACAAGATGTCTTCTGGCACATGCACACATGCACACATGCACACACATGCACATGCACACACGCACACTAGCACACTAAAAACAACAACAGTAATTTTAAAAGAAAACAGAGAGATGACTCAATCATTAAGAACACTGACTACAGATGGGCATGGTGGCATATGTCTTTAATTACAGCACTTGGCAGGCAGAGGCCTGACTGATCTACATCGTAAATTCAAGGACATCCCGACATAAAGAGACCCTGGCTCAAAAACAAATAAACCAACAAGCCACTGGCTACACTTGCAAGGGACCCAGGTTATGGCATCTCAAAACTGTCTGCAGCCCAGGAGAGTCAAGACCCTCTTCTTGCCTCTGCAGGCACCAGGCACATACATGGTGCACATACATGCATGCAGGTAGAACACTCAAACACAAAAAATAAACCTTTTAAGGAAAGATGCTGAGGGTGACTTATGCAAAGCCACCATGTGGGAACCATATTTAAGTTAAAGCTCAGTGTAATTTGTCTGGATGACAAGCGGGTATAGATGAGGCAGAAGAATCCGTATGTGAAGGTTTCCATGGAGAGCATGTGTCACCAGGAAGAAAGATTATCACCGTTGCCTGCCAGGATCTCTGTCAGGCTGATCGTTAAATGGGGACAGGAAAGGCTGAGGGAGACAAAGCCGGTGTGTCCCAGAATTTTGTGTGCAAACATGAAGTACACAGTAAGGGGTGTGGTAATATGGGGGGGGGGGTTAGGGAAGGATTTTCAAAATCTCACTCAGGTAGCCCTGTGGAGGGTGACCTGCAAAGAGACAGCTTGAAGACAGGAAACCCAGTGAAGGAAAGCCAAGTTGCATGGTCGCATAACCTCTCTGAACTCCTCGTGTGAACAACCCACCCTTGTGTCATTAGGCCTCATCACTGATTCTATCAAAATTCAAACATGCACTTGATGAACAACTGAAGGTGCAAATGAACCACACTGCCTTTGCAACTAAGTTGTTGGTCATGGCAGGCTTTGGCCTCTGGGTGGCCTGTGCTTTGGGATTTGCCATCAAACCTGATCCCTTCCTGCCTCCAGGGAGTCTGCTGGGGGACAGTTAATTTCTCTCTCTCCCACACCTCACCTGCTTGCACCTGGGCCCCACCTCGGGACCTCAGCCAGATGTCTCTCCAAGTGTGGCGCTGCAGTGCCATCTGCTGGTGATTGGAACACCTGCAGGGCAGGCTGGAGAATGAATTAGGGTGGATTTAGGATCAATGGTTTCATCCTGCCCTTAAACCCCACGATTGGACCCTGTACCAGGAAGTCCTCACACACCAAAGGGAGCTCAAAATGAACGGAAGTTTCCTTGTTTAGATTTCCCACTAATAAAGACCCCGAATCATGTCTCAACAGTTCTCCATACAGTTCAGAAAGATAAGGGGTGTTTCGTAATGATATAGATGGAAAGGGAATTTGAGAAAATAATGACATTTGCTTAGCTTTTAACATCTGTACCACTGATGTGGCTGGAGCCTTTCTCCAACCTTCTCAGAGGCAAAGTTCCCACACTTTTGCCAGTGTCCCTAACTCAGTGACCCAAGAATTGTCCTCAGTACTCAGGACCATTGGCTACACGCAGGAATTTGAGGCAACCCTGGGGATGTCACTCAGTAGAATGTTTTCTCAGATTCTGAGATAATCTGAGCTCTGTCTACAGTGATTTGGGAGGTATCATAAGGGGTTCCCTCAGACCTTGGTGATAATGCCTCCTGCAAGCCTTCTCCATCCCACTAGAAAAAGACCTCTTCCTTGGACCCTCAGTAGTCAGAGACCTGTCCTAAGTCCTCAAAGAGCAGAGCATCTTGCCCAGGCTCCTCATTAGCCCGGTGCCCACCTTCAGCATGGTCACCCAGACCTCAGTCTCCTCAATGACTGGGGACTTCTTAGGGGGCTGCCTCAAGCCTTGTGTTAACCAGGTACTTTACACAGTCCCCTCAATGACCGGTGTTCCTCCCTCGGTTTCCCTCACAGCCAGGGCCCCTCACTTGGACCTCTCTGATTTCCCCTCAGGTCTCCAGTGACAGAGACCCTTCCTCAGATGCAATGTCAGAGAAGAGTTTCTTCACGGGATCCATAAAAAGGTACACATGGCGTCATCAAAGCAGAAACACCCAAATAGAACAGAAGACACCTTTTTAATGAATTCAGTTTTTGTAGAAAAGCATTGAAGAGATAAATGAAGCTTTATTGACCTTCCTTGATGATTTATTGACTTGTTTTATGATCGATACAGTTTTGTTTAAGATAACATAAAACCAATTATCAATGTTAAGGTGTTAAAACTTTCAACAGTTTTGATCCATCCTCATTCCTGTAGGGACCTGATACCTATCTATCACATGGGACTTGGTGGCTGCAGATCTTTCATTAAGGTCCAGCAAGTGTGATGAGCTAGACGGTCCCTTCAGACCACGCATCTAGCTGCTCTACAATTCCTTCTGGTCCCCCAAGAAGTTGAAGGCTCCAGGACTCTGACTCCTGACTTGTCCCCAGACCCTTGGTACAAACAGGACACAGCTGTGTCCAGGCCTCTGGAGGTATAGGCTCTACTGATCTAATTGGTGTAAACACAGAGATTTCGTCCCAGGAGGCCGGCACCACCTACCCCTGCCCAGACTGCTTGTGTTAACAGAGATTAGCAATGACTCTCCAGAATGCATCTAATCCTGTGACACTAATCCTCCCAGTTTAGTCACAGATAAACAGACCAGCCTCCACTTTGACCTCAAATCCTCTGGGGCTATAGCACAGGGTCAGAAGTACGTGTGACTTATGAGAGCGATTAGAGTCAGATAGAAGAAAAAAAAAAAACAACTGTGTCTGGACGTCCCATTCCCACCCCAACCCTGAGCCACCTTTTCCCTCTATTTTGGTCCATGCTTGGCCTTCCTGCTCTTAACTGAACAGAAGACGCCCGCCAAGGAACTCTTTTAAACATTAACCATTGTTTTCATCACCAACTGCCCCAAAGCCTATTTTTTGCCTTTCATACATATTAATAAATAGAGCCTCCAGGGTGAGGATTCAGGTCGGAGAAACAAAACCACCCTTTGTTAACCAAAGGCACAACAGGGTAACCACACATTTCTTTCATTCATTCATAGTGAAGTTACTGAGCGGTACTGTACATTAGTCTCAGGTTAGGTTTGGAGAACAGACAGTGGATAAAATTGAACTTACCTCCCCATGGAAGACTCAGGTTTTAGACTATGTGGGGTTTTGTTCTCGGTGTGTGTGTGTGTGTGTGTGTGTGTGTGTGTGTGTGTGTGTGTGTGTCCCACACATCCCTTCACCCAGTCCTGCACATCACTGCTCTTAACTTGGAAGCCAAGGATCCAAACCCAGGTCCTCACACGCATACAGAAAGCGCATTACTCACTGAGCCTTCACCCCAGCCCTTGCATGGTTATCAATGGAAAGGGGCTGGAGAGATGGCTCAGTGTTCGCAGCACTTCCTGCTCTTCCACAGGACCCAGGGTTGATTCCTAGCACACACATGGCAGTTCACAAGTACGTAACTCCAGTTCCAAGGAATCTGACACCCTTCTGCAGTCTCTGAGAGCAATGCACACATGTGGTACACAGACATGAAGGCAGGCAAGACATCCATGCACATGAAATAAAAATAAATAAATCTTAAAACAAAACAAAAAAGCATAAGAAATATTGGAAATGAGCTGAACTGCTTCTGTATGCAGGCCTGTACTTTCTGCTCTGGATGATAATGGGTGAAGCCAAACATCTGTCAATGATGCACATCTGGCCGCCCCTTCTAGGAGATTCTGGGACAGCTTAAGGAAAACTCGCACTGTAAAAAATAATTCCTTTAGGTTCACTTGTTTGCTTTAGTTTGAGTTTTGACAGCATTTCACTATGTAGCTCAGGTAGGCCCCAAGCTCATCATGTCCCTCTCAGCTGCCCAGGGCTGGGACTGTACATGCGCAGCAGCAAAACTACATAAATAAAGTTGTTGGGAACATCTCAAAACTGACCCACAAAAAGACAAAGCAAGCTAATTAAAGAGGCCCAGAAACTAAGACCAAAATGTCAGAACTGGCATGAGAGATCAGCTATACAGGCTGAACAAAAGGCAAGCTGAGTTTAAGAAACTGATTTGCAAGTTGCTAGAGGCTGGGTACACCAGTGACCCATACAGATGCCGGCAATAAAGGAGTCAGAACAAGGGACACACAGGATTCCTAGGCAAAATGGTTTGCCAGCCATGCATTCATATATTTGTTGATCAAAATCCACTGCTGTGCTGGACACTCAGGGACATAGTGTTTAATTTCTTAAAATGTGATGAAAAAATAGAAAAGTAAACAAACATACAATATAGCATGTTTACTGCAGTTAAGAATATGCACGAGGGCTGGTGCGATGGCTCAGTGGGTAGGAGCGCCCGACTGCTCTTCCAAAGGTCCAGAGTTCAAATCCCAGCAACCACATGGTGGCTCACAACCATCCGTAACAAGATCTGACTCCCTCTTCTGGTGTGTCTGAAGACAGCTACAGTGTACTTGCATATAATAAATAAATAAATCTTTAAAAAAAAAAAAAAAAAAAGAATATGCACGAGCTGGGTGTTGTGGCAAAGACCTTTAACTCCAGGATTCATGCAGGTGAGGCATGAGTATCCTCATCATGAGTTCAAGACCAACCTGGTCTACATAGTGAGTTCCAAGAAGACCTGGGATACAGAATAAGTCTCAAATGAAACATATAGGACTGGTAAGATGGCTCAGTGACTAACTGCCAAACCTGAAGGCTTGAGTTCTACCTCCAGAACCCACACACATGGAATTAACTACTAGAAGTTGTCCTCTGACCTGTACATGTGCACCATAACACATACACACATATACCAGCTATACCCTATACATGTACATATGCTTGAAATCACACGTATAAATAAATATAATAATAAATATTTTAAAACACACAGGGAGATACACACATGTGGGGTCCCACTATTAAAGTTCTTTGGGTAGCAATTTCACCTTCACTAATTTGGGGGACAATACATGTACTCAGAAAGTGGTTCTTTGGGGCTATGCTTCATGCATAGCTAGCAGGAGCAGGAATGGGCAGATTGCAAACTCAGCCATGGTCTTGCCAGCTTCAGATTATTGTATCTTGTTGAGATGACATCGTTATTTTTACCATTGGCTTCGGTTCCTGCAGAAATTCTTCCTGGGTTTAGATAAAATTGGGTTTAGCCTTTGAGATGTGTGTGCATATGGATGTCATCCATCGTGCGTGGGTGATGGAAGAAAAGCTTAAGAATGGCCTCCACGCGTGGCTGCACACAGCTCAGGGTGAGTCACGAACCTCAGACCAGAAAGGAAGCTGAGTGGGAGGCCAGAGCAGGCAGAGCCTCAGGTGTGAATCGTGACAGCTCAGTCTGGAGGCAGTCAGGTGGCAAGAGGCCTCTCCGATGGGCCTCCCACGGAGATGCCTATATCTACCCAGGCCAGGAACGTGGCAGAAGGTCCCTGGAAGGCCAATGCCAGGCCAGAGTCCCCTTATGTCAGCAGGGCGCTGTGATCTGCAGAAATAAATTGTTAAATCATTTCTATTTTCTCTTTTCTTCTGCTTGGAAAAAAAACAAAAACCCTTCAGAAAATGCTATCTGTTCTTATGCCAACGAGTATGCAGCTCTTGTTTAATTTTAAGGTATTTATTAAAAGCAATATTTTTTAAGACCTTAAAATGAAATGCCACTCTGAGCAATGCTCAGAAGAATGGAAGAAAGTTTTGCTCACATTCCTGAGTTATTTAAGTGCGCTGGGGGTGGGGAGTGAACTGGTTAGAAATAGAGAAACAAGAGTAAGCAGGAGGTTTTAAGTCAGAAAATTCTAAGGTTTAATAAAAGGAGAGACAGAGAGAGACAGAGAGACAGAGACAAACAGAGACAGACAGAGACAGGCAAGGGCAGAGGGACAGAGACAGACCAAGGCAGAGGGACAGAGACAGATCAAGGCAGAAGGAGAGAGAGAGAGAGAGAGAGAGAGAGAGAGAGAGAGAGAGAGAGAGAGAGAGATTGAGAGAGAGAGAGAGAGCGAGCCTGGGAATGACTCTGAGCTCGAAGGCAGCTGTGGAAATGAAGGAAGTGAATAGGGACCTGGCTGGCTAAGTCGGGCTCTTTCACCAGCTCCCTGACCTGGCTCATGGCTGACTGCCAGGAGTGCAGCTTCTTTCATTATGGACGAATAAGGTTGAGAGAAACTAAGAAAGGAGTCAGCTTCGGGCCTCATAAGCCCCACAAAGTCCTAGAAGACTAGTTGGTGAGAGGGAAGTGAGAAAGGAATGTCCCCAAATGGGCAACCTTTAAGTCTACGTGTTTGAAAATTAGCCCACATGCCATCTCCCCATAAAACCTTTCTGGCCTTTTGGCCCTGGCTGACCTCTCCCTGGCTTTAATTATCAGCTTAGATCCCTTTCCTGACTTGCTGCTTGTGAGCTGTCTGACTTTCTGTGCTTGGCCTGATTCTGAGTGCTTGGGTAAAGTCTTTTAAAGTCAGTTTTGGGGACAGATTTTTGGGGGGAGAGAGGTTGTTTGTTCGTTTGATTGATTTTGTTTTTCAAGACAGGATTTCTCTGTGTACTGTTGGCTGTCCTGGAACTCCCTCTGTAGACCAGACAAGTTTTGAACTCACAGAGATCCACCTGCCTCTGCCTCCCAAGTACTGGGATTAAAGGTGTGCACCACCACCACCCAGCTTGGGGTTAGGGGTTCTTTTGGTTTTGACTTTTACATTTTTCTTTTTGAGATAGAGTTTGGAAACATTTTGCCATTACAGAGAGTCAATGGATGTTTTATGTTCCTGGGTTTATTTTAATTATTTGTTTGAGGATTTTGTTTGGTGCTCTCTCTCTCTCTCTCTCTCTCTCTCTCTCTCTCTCACACACACACACACACACACACAATGCCTGCCTGTCTCTGTTTCTGTCTCTCTGTCTCTGTCTCTCTGTCTCCCCCAACCCCCTTTATCCATATGGAAAATCCTTGGTGCATAGTACAAGAAGATCAAAGGTTGTTTTTGCTTTGATGACCAATGTATATAGAATATATTGTTTCCCAGTCATCCTGATTCTACCTTTATGGTAGGTTGGTTCCTTCCTTCTTTCCTTTCTTGGTTTCTAACTTTGTTTATTTATTAATTCATTTTCTTCTCTCTTTCTCTCTTTTTCAGCTGAGACTAGAAGCCAGAGACTTGCACATGCTAGGCAAGCACTCCACCACTGAACATCAGCAACAGACTTGATGCTGCGTACTGAATCCATAAGCATCAGGGTCATCTTTATCCCAGGCAATCTATTTGGGTCCAGAAAAGCCTATTTGACATGTGGTTGTATGGTCTGGATTCCTCTGCTAATTTCATTCTAAATCATGTTTTATAACTAACCACTCTTGCAACAAATATTCACTAAATGTTGACAGTGGGCCAGCCAAGCAGCTGAGCTCAGGGAATGGGGAGAATGAGGCAGATACAGACAGGCTTTTACCCTAAGCTCAGGAGTGAGTGGATTAGAATGGCAAAGTGTACAAACGTGTTTAGTAGCAAACCGTGCATGTTAGAGGTGATGAGATACAGGCTGCAGAGGGCCCCAGGGAGGCTTCCCTCTGACACTTGAAATGTAAGCATGCCCTATGTCAGGTGGGGAAACTGATGGGCCTCCATCTGCATGGCTTTGGGACTGATCCGACTCAGACAATAAAGGAATGAAGAAAGGACAGACACACAGACACACAGACAGAAAAGCTGAAGTTAGATGGACCATGCACTTTGATGGAGACAGACCAGCCGCCGTAGCCCAGAAACTCAGAATGTGCATTTTAAACAGTTGAATCTGGGACACAGGTTTAGCTAACCGTGGCATGGGGTTAGTCTCTGGCTGTAGACATCCCACGGCGAGAAGGAAGCATCCAGTCCATCAGCATTTTCTGCACGTGCTGTCAACACCTGCACATGGACCGCGGAAGGATTTGAAGCACTGGGATCCTTGACATGGCTGTGGACACGCTCACACTCACTCAGGACTCCATCCACTCTCACACTAACAGAATCTGGGCTAAGCTGAGACCTGGGCCAGGCTAGATCCTTCCAGAAACTTGATTCCAGCTTCCAAAGAGCAGTGGCGCCTAGAGGAAAAGTTGAGAAAGCTGCCTTTGTGGTGGTACATACCTTTAATCCCAGCACTGACTGATTATATGGAGGTAGGAAGATCAGGCCTGCAAGGCGAGCCTCCGCTATTTAGAGTTGGAGGTTAGCCTGGACTGCATGAGACCCTGTCTAGGGTAAACAGGGGCAGGGGGCAGGTAAAAGAAAGACAGAAGACTGGTCACTTCTTAGCCAGTCCTGAGCAGGAAAGAGTAGCTGGCCTCCAAGATAAACACCAGGAAACATTTCTGCTTAATTCCCATTTCTTTTTTAGAATCTTTCTTGCAGTTAATTCTTTAAAATATATATAATTATATAGATATAGATAATTATATATGTACATACATTTATATACAATTCTTTAATATAGCCTATATATTCAATATATATTGAATTAAATATTACATTCAGTTCTACACACACCAACACACACACACACACACACACACACACACATTTGAAAACATGGTTCAGCAGTTAAGAGCATTCATTGCTCTTTTAAGGACCAAGATTTGATTTCCAGCCCCCCCGGTGGTGGTCCACATCTGTAACTCCAGTTCCAGAGGATGCAATAGCCTCTCTGATCTCCACAGAGACACCAGGCACACACACATAAAGCCAAAAATGAAGTTTAATTTTAAAAAGATTTATTGTTGAAAAATTGGGGAAACATTGAGGGATCCAGAGAGGACAGGGACTCCACAAGAAGACCAACAGTCAACTAAGCTGGACTTTTGGGGACTCCCAGAGACTGAACCACTAACCAAAGAGCATACATGTACTGAACCTAGGCCCCCACACACATATTTAGCAGATATGCAGCTTGGTCTTCATGCTAATCTCCCAACAAATGGAGCAGGGGCTGTCCCTGAATCTGTTGCTTGCTAGTGGATCCTTTTCCCCTAACTGGGCTGCCTTGTCAGACCTCAGTGGGAGAGGATGTGCCTAGCCCTACAGTGACTTGAGGTACAAGGATGGGTTGGTAACTGGGAGGAGGGGGAACCTTCTCCTACTCAGAGGAGAGGGAAAGGGGGAGGGACTGTTTCAGGGGTGGACTGGGAAGAGAGCAGGTCTATGATCGGGATATGAAGTAAATAAATAAATAAATAGATGGATAGATAGATAGATAGATAGATAGATAGATAGATAGATAGATAGATAAATAAGGAGGGGTAGTTTGGGTTATGAGCCTAGCCTTTAATGGCTGAGCCATCTCTCCAGAATCCTAACAGAGGGAGCTGGTGTATCTCTGACTCAAAGGACTTTTCCTTTCCTATTTGGTTGCCTAGTCCAGCCTTGTTCACCTTATCTTACTGTGTTTTGTTTTGTCCTGTTTGTCTTTTGGAGGCCTGCTCTTTCCTAAAAAAGGAAACTAAGAGTGAGTGGATGTGGGGGAAAATTCAGAGGGGGAGGAGCTAAGAGGGGTAAAGGACAGGGGAGGGGATGTAGTTGGAATGCACTGTATGACAAAAGAAACTATTTTTAATTTCAAAAAAAAATATTTAAGAAGTTATTTATTTCTGAGTCTGAATGTTTTGCCTGCATGTTTGTGTGTAGCATGTAGCTATCCAGAAATCAGAAGAGGGCATTGAATCCCCTGGAATTGAATTTACAGGGAGTTGTGGGCTGCTGTGTGGGTGCTGGGAACTCAACCAAGGTCTCTGCAAGAGCACCAAGTGCTCTTAACCACTGAGCCATTTCTCCACACTGCCACCACCACCACCTCCACTGCCACCACAGCGGATACCATACTGCCTCACAGATGGGGAGATGGAGGCTTGAAGTATCTGCTTCCCCAGTGTCCAGATCACAAAATGGACAAAATAAAAGCTATGGCACGAACACATCACCTTGGTCTACTCCTTTTCCTTGGGGGATGTTTGATCTCCTGAAACTTTCTACTTCCTGGTTTTATGCCACCACACCCTCAGCCTGAGTTCCTACAAAGTGACATTGACTCAGCAGAGATCTTGGACTGAAGTATCCCTAGGCTAAAACCTGTAATCTCTTATGCCTTAAACAGTTTGTCTTTTCAAGATCTCCACCCACTGACCTTTACAGCTCAATGAGCTCATAAACTGTCATCAAGGCCTAGAAACTGTTGCAAACAATAACACCGAACCTTCAGTACAACTAATACCATCAGGATCCTAGACTTCCTGGTAGGACTTGAATTGTCATCTTTCTGAAGGGTGTGGTGAGGACCCACCCATGTGGACACCACCTTTCCTAGTTTCTGTACCCTCATGCTTTAGTTGATTTCCATCCCCTCACCCAGTGCCATGCCACCATGAGCAAACTAGTCTTTATACAATCATTACTCCAGGTGTGGCCTAGGCATCACTGCTGGGCCTTATCTGTTTGCTGCTGGTCATTATAAGTTCAGAGGTTGGTAGCTCAGTGTGGTAGCACACAACTTTAATCCCAGCAGACAGGGGTTGAGAGACAGAGAAAGGTGGAACTCTATGAGTTACAGGGCAGCCAGAGCTGCATAATAAAGAGACCCTGTCTCAGATAGGTAGATAGGTAGATAGATGATAGATAGATAGATAGATAGATAGATAGATAGATAGATAGATAGATAGACAGACAGACAGACAGACAGATGGATAGAAATAAGTTCAGAGGCTGAGAGTAAATACTAACATACTTGTATAGCAATTTGATAGAATAATAGTATCTGGAGCCAGATGTGATGGCACATGCTTGTAATTCCAGCACTTCGAAGGCTGAGGCAGGAGGATTGCTTTGAGTTCAAGATCAGTCTTACTCACTACATAGTGAGTACCAGGCCAGAACTACATAGCAAGACTGTCTTAAAAGGAACGAAAAACAGGATCTGGGGATGCAGCTCTTCTGGTAGGTTGCTTGACTATTATATTATTGACAAGTGTTATATGGTCTCTGTACTTGAAACTTGGGTATGGTGGCATATACCTGTAATCCCAGCACTCAGGATGTGGAGAAAGGTAGACCAGAAGTTCCAGGTCAGAGTTTGGGGGATGTAGCTCAATTGGTAGAAGGCATCCCTAGCATGCCCAGAGCCCTGGGTTTGATTCCCAGCAACACATAAAACTGAGCACGGTAGCGCATGCTTGCAATCCCAGCACCCAGATAGAAACCCTGCTACCTGCACACCAGCTCCGGATACATGAGACCCTGGAAGCCAAGGTGGCTTCATCCTGAATTTCAGGGCAACCTTGACTACAGGAGTCTCTCAAAGAAAAAGGAGTAACAGTGTGATGTCACTTGAGTCTCATAATCAAAGTTTCTCTAGGAGCCCCAGTCAGATTCCAAAGGAGAAAGAGGCCGTGGTGGGAGAGCTGCTGACATCTGAGGCCAGCCTGCAGTTATACCATGTCAGCCTTGACAAGTGTGTGATAGTTACAGAAGATTTCACAGTAGAGGAACCGGGGAGGTGCACAGCAATCTCTACTCTGAAAATTCCTGTAAATCTGTATTCAAACATGAAAAGCTGAGGCTGGAGAGATGGCTCAGGGGTTAAAAGTGCTGGCTGCTCTTCCAGAAGACCTGGGTTCAATTCCCAGTAACCACATGGTGGCTCACAATTACTTGTAATTCCTGTTCTAGGGACACCAATGCCTCTCTGTCCTCCTGGGGCACACCAGGCACACATGAAGGTAAAATACTCATATACATAAAGTTAAAGAGGATGTTCAAAATAAATAAAAATTAAGTTTATCTTCAAATATATATGTGTGTGTGTGTCTAACGTCTTTTCAATTTTATTTCTATAGCTCTATTCTGCATTTAATAAAGTTGTCAGTCTGCAATGGATTCAATATGAAAATTTTTAAAGATTACTTTTTAATATTTTTAGAAAGATTCAGCTATTTTTATATTATGGGTGTGAGTGTTTTGTCTGTATGACTGTGCGGACTCGTGACCACAGAGGCAAGAGGAAGGAATCAGATTCGCTGAAACTGGAGTTACAGGCCATTGTGAGCCTCCTGCATAGTGCTGGGAACTGAACTCAGGCCCTCAGAAAGAGCAATATAAGATTTCACCTTCAAGGCCGTTTCTCAGCCTGTATGGAAATTTTGTTTTAAAACTGAAAGTAGTCTGCCGTCACAAAGTTTCAGAAACATTGTTCATATACTCTGACTCCAATGGGCTTGTCATAGTAGCTTTCTTGAGTGGTCATCACTAACGCTCTATGACAGCAGTCTGACAACAGAGGCCAATCAGAAGGTACGTATCATACTGTAGAACAGCTAAAGTCACAGCTCACAGGCTAGCTAGAGAGATCGTAAAAGTACTTGTTTCTCTATCAGAGGACCTGGGTCCCAGAACCTACACGGCGGTTCATAACCATCTGTAATTTCAGTTCCAGAGAATCCAAAATCTTCTTCTGGGCTCTGTAGGTACCAGGCTCATATATGATGTAGCTACATGCAGGCAAAACAAACATACACATAAAATAATCTGGAGAGAGAGTGGGGGGTGGGGGGAGCCACAGCTCAGGATGTGTCATTTCTCAAATGTAGGCACATTATAGAACATCATCCCATGCTCCGTACTATCACATCTCAATGTCCTGACACATCCCGATTGCCACGAGTATTGTCACAACTCTGGGCCAAGTGTGCACAGCAAGAAGACTCTAGGGCATGTCAGTATGCAAAGCCAGGTGCTGGACTGCCCCGTATGTGAGAACCCAGCTGTCTGTCTGTGTCAGGAATATTACAAGGCCCTGGCATGAGATGTGACCTGTTTCTCATGACTTCTGGGCGTTGACAGGTTCCGGTGGAGCTGGGACATGAGTTTTACAGGGTCTGGCACAGACATCCTGTAAGATCCTAGCTTGTTTGGGATGTGTAGCTTGACAGGAACAACTGACTAACCTTGGGAAGGAGTTAAGTTACACTTGCAGAGAAGTTTTTCCTGACCTCTGAGCAGCCAACACTTCTGGGATATGGAAGGAACCTGGGCAGCTTAAGCCACACTTAGGATCCTCTACCTCCAGGGGTTCTGCCTGCAGCCATCTCCTCAGAGAGTCTAATTTTATCTCCCTGATCCCACTGTGCCCACAATTGGCACAGCCTGCACCTGAGCCTTTTCTGAGCTGACCCTCCTCAAACTAGGGGCAGTCCTCTTGTGGCCAGTCCTGGTTCAGGCTTTGTATGAAGCCATAGCACCATCTGCTGGTTATTATGATCCTTACTGGCCCTGCCAGTAAACAGGCCAACATGAAAAGCCTTCTCTATTTTCCCATTCAGGATTAAAAGAAGTGGCTTCTCCCTCAGGCCGCAAGCTTTAGTGATCAGAGCCTTTGCTCCACATCTCTAGTCACCATTACTTCTTCTAGTCATCCTCCCTGGTATGAGTACTCAGACTCCAGCCCCACCACTGATGACAGAGCACCCTAGGACATGACCCCAATGGCCAGGACCTCTTACTGGGCACCCCAATAACCAGAAGTCCTTGCTTCAGCTCCACAAAGGTAAGGGGGCTTCACTCAAGCCTCCCTCAGTGACAGTCAGGCCATTCAGTGACAGAGATCTGTGCTCAAAACCACTAGAGGCCAGGACACCCCCTTCCGCCTATGAAATGCTGTGAGCAGGCTACTGAAGAACCTGAAGAGTCCACTCTGTTAGGACCCTCTGTGCTAGGTACCCCAGAGGCCAGTGCTTTGAGGCCACTGCACATTCTGAATGGCATATGGGAGCTCTTGCTTCACAGGTGTTGATAAAGTCCTATCTATTTCCCTGTCTATCACCTTCTCCCTTGACTCAGTCGAGGCCAGTGACAGGGCTCCTGCCTTGTCCTTTCTGTGCACTTGGCTCTGTGCCTCAGACCTGGCCCCAGCTGTGCTCCAGTCTCATGAGAAAGGCAGTCTATGCTACAGTGATCCCACCTAGGAAGTCTGGCCTGAGATCACCAGACTGTGTCTTCTAGCCACCCGGAAGTACAGGGCTACCACCTAAGCCTGGCACCTGCTGACCCTTCGAACCCCAAGTTCCAGACCTCTGTACTGTCTCAGCTCACTGCACACAGAGTCCGTTGTGCTCAGATGCCTTTACATAGAAGCCAAGAGCTTGTCAATCCCAGAATCCCTCCTTATGCCTGCCTCTTTTCCCTTCAGATCCTAGCACATCCCAGGTTTCTCCCCCGTCCCCCTCTCTCTGTTGGTCAAGGGCTTGCATAGTAGTCACAAAACCTTGGGTCACAGAGTCAGTGAGCAAACCTGGAATCCCAGCAAGGAGGAGGTAGAGGGAGGAGGATCAGAAATCCAAAATCTTCTTGCCAGCCTGCCCTACATGACACCCTGTCTCCAAAACAAAACAACAGTATCAAAAGCAAACTCACAACATACACACATCGCATAAAGGGTCAAGTAAAGAAAAAGGGAGAGATGAGCTCGGCCCTCCAAGGAAGAAGCCTTCCTTGGGGCTTTTGGAGGAAATGTAACTATAATAAGATCTTTTCTATTTTATACCTGGGCCTCAGAACTATGAGGGAATAAGTTGTCTTAAGTTACCAGGCTGAGGTGTCTTGTGATAGAGTCTTAGAGAGCTGCCAGGGTGCCAATCTTGTGCTGTGATTGGCATAATCCTACACAATGTAGGTTGTGAATCTTATTGTCCAACCAACAAATTTCATTTGTTCAATAAATATTTGCTTAGCATCTAGTACGTGCAACTATTGTTCTAGATACAGGGGCTACATGGACAAAACCTCTACTTCCTTGCAATTAATTCCATGTTACCAACTCCTTCCTTTGTTAGTCTCCAGCTGGCCTCAACCTTCTCTTTCTTTCTTTCTTTCTTTCTTTCTTTCTTTCTTTCTTTCTTTCTTTCTTTCTTTCTTTCTCTCTCTCTCTCTTTCTTTCTTTCTTTTTCTTTTTCCTTTTGTGTGTGTGTGTGTGTGTGTGTGTGTGTGTGTGTGTGTGTGTGTGTGTGTTGCTAAAGATTGAGCCCAGGGCCTTTTTATGCTAGGCAAGCTCTGCCACTAAGCCATACCAACCAACCTTCTTTTTGTTCTTTGTATTTCAAAGCAGTATCTCTTTAAATTGACCCAGCTTGGCCTGGAACTCACTGTACTTGAGATTCTCCTGCCTTGGGCTTCCTGAGTGTCTGGGAGCCTGACCACTAGGCTCAGGATTCAGCCTTTCTCATCACCCACGTGATGAGAACCTTGTACTAAACTCCATCTTGGGGCTGGAGAGATCACCCAGCAGTTTCAAATGTATGCAGTTCTCACAGAAGACTGTCTGCTCCCAGTACCTAAGTCAGGTTGCTCAAGATCGCATGAAACTCTTGCTCCAGAGAATTCTGGCCTTCTCAGGTACCCATACATAATATACCTACCCACACACAAGACAAATATTCATGCACATAATTAAAAATAAAATCTTTATAAATAAATAAACTCCATCTCATTTAAAACATTCAGTGTAGTTTGCTTTCTCACAAGGCCCTAGTCATATAGATGTAGGACAAGGAGCTACATTCAAAACTGCTGAAAGAAGATCCATTGGGCAGAGGGACCCAAGTGTTGCAAAGGGCTTCAAAACACAGGATAAAGGTCAGTAAGAGCCAGGAACCATGACACACATTGCTAATCCCAGCACTCAGTGGGTGGAGAAAGATCACTGTGAGTTCAGGCAGCCTGGTCTACATAGCAAGCTCTAAGCTATAAAGTGAAACTGTCTTTAAAGACAGACAAATGAGAAGAAAGAAAGAAAGAAAGAAAGAAAGAAAGAAAGAAAGAAAGAAAGAAAGAAAGAAAGAAAGAAAGAAAGAAAGAGAGGAAGAAAGGTGGGTGGGTGCCAGGCAAAGGTGCACACCTTTAATCTCTGTACTGGAGATGCAGAGGCAGGCTGTGAGTTCAAGGCCAGGCTAGTCTATAGAATGAGTTCCGGATGGCCAAGGCTACACAGAGAAACCTTGTCTTGGAAAAAAAAGGAAGAAAGGAAGAAAGAAAAGATCTCAGGGCATTTCAGGAAGAAGGGGCTATGGAGCCATGAACTACACCTTCGTGTATTTGAAGAACAATGTATAGCTCCTGGCACAATCTTGTGATTCTGGCTACTCTTAAGACCAACATATTGAAACTGTCTCTCAAAATAAAACAGTGTTGGGTTATGATTCTGTGGCAGAGCACTTGCCAAACATTTGGGAAATGCTGAATTCAGTTTCCTATAATCCTAGAACTTGGGAGGTAGAAGCAGGAGGATCAGGTGTTCAAGACTAACTCTAGCTCTGTGACAAGTTCCGGGCGAGCCTGGGTTACAAGAGACCCTGCCAATTAAAAAAAAAAAAAAAAAAAGTAAAAAGTTATATGGGTAGGTATACAGTTTAGTGTAAGGTTGTGGGTCCTGTGTCTGCTCTGCCACAGGGCACGGCCTCTTGGGGAGGTGGGATGTGGGGAATTTGTCTGAGCTTACCCCATGCCACTGCCACTGGGTCACTGGGGCGGGGTGGGGGTGGGGGGGTGGCGAGCTGTAGAGAAGTGCTGGGACACTGCTCCCAGTGGGAAGCAGAGTCTGAGACGTGGGAAGCCAGAGCTGGTTAGGGGGTCCCCAGGCCTACAGCTGGGCCATGGAGCTCTCAGACCCTTGGACATCCAGGCACCACTGGAAGTCTCAGAAGAGCTGAGAATAGAGTGGGGACCCTAGGGCTAGGGCTGGGGGGGGGGGGGGAGGTTCCGTCCCACGGGGATAGACCTTGATAGTCCTTGCCTTGGTGGTGGTTGTGGCTGGGAGTGCAGAGAGGCCTGTAGGCAAAGGCCTGCTCCATGGCTCCCCACAGCAGATTCCAATGAAAAGAGACAGTCTGTGGTTCCAAATCGTTTATTGTCATGGCAGAAAGTAGAATCACTGATTCTCAACCTGTGAGTTGTGACCCCTTTGGGGGCCAAAGAACATTTTCACAGGGGTTGCATATCAGATGTTTACATTACAATTAATAATGGCAGCAAAATTACAGTTATGAAGTAGCAACAAATAATGCTTTTATGGTTGGGGGATGATGTGTTTATAAAAAGATAAAAAGTATGTTCTATGGGGGTGTGGTGAGGTATGAGGGAAGAGGATGTCTCAGTGGGCCCATGCCAGGGCATCCCTTCCCCCTGAGGGACCAGCCACATGACGGTATAGTTTAGAATAGAGTTTATTCAGGACATGGGGAGGGGAGTTAAGAGGGTAGCAGAGGCAGAGAAAGGCAGAGAGAGGGACAGAGTAAAGAAGTAGGGGCCAGCCATAGCCATGGAGAGAGAGGGTAGAGAATGGGAAGGGGAGAGGAAGAACAAGAGAGAAGCAAGAGAACAAGAGAGGGAGGAGGGGACAAGCAGCCCCTTTTATAGTGGGTCAGGCCTACCTGGCTGTTGCCAGGGAACTGTGAGGAGGAGGAGGATACCTGGCTATTGCCAGGTAACCATGGGGTGGAGCCTAGACAGAATGCTAACAGGATCACCACAACATGAAGGGTCACAGCACCAGGAAGGTTGAGAACCACTGCCTTAAAGGATTCCCAACTATGGCCTATGATAGTGTCCCCTCCATTAACGCTTCAGTTTCAGCCCACTCCATTTCCTGCACGCTCAGCTCTGCCCAGATGTGGGGAGCCGCACTCACATTTGCCATTACAAGATGGCGCTGACAGCTGTGTTCTAAGTAGTAAATAATCTGCACATGTGCAGGGGCAGTTTTCCCCGCCATGTGCTCTGCCTTTCTCGTGATGACAACTGGGCCGATGGGCTGCAGCCAATCAGGGAGTGACACATCCTAGGCAGAGGATAATTCTCCTTAAAAGGGATGGGGTTCTGGCACTCCTTCTCTTCGTCTCTTCGCCTCTTCCTCTTCGTCTTTTCCTCTGCTCTCTTCCTCTGCTCTCTGCCTCTCTCCCTCTCTGCCCCTCTCTCTGCGTCTTTCTGCGTCTCTCTCTCTCTCCCTCTCTCTTCCTCTCTGCCGCGCTCTTCCTCTCTTGCTCTTGAGTAAGCAATAAAGCTTTGCCGCAGAAGATTCTGGTTTGTTGCGTCTTTCCTGGCCGGTTGCGAACTCGCGTAAGACCCAGACGTGATTTCCTTCCAAGGTCTTTTCACTTGCTGTTCCCTCTGCCAGGAATACCCACCCACTCCTCCCACCCTACCTCCCCATTCTCCCCACTCCACCCCATCCTGTACTTCATTCCCATTTCTTTGAGTCTTGGAGACTCATCTTTTTTTTTTTTTTTTCCATTTTTTATTAGGTATTTCGCTCA
Organism: Mus musculus; assembly: GCF_000001635.26. Taxonomy (NCBI): domain Eukaryota; kingdom Metazoa; phylum Chordata; class Mammalia; order Rodentia; family Muridae; genus Mus; species Mus musculus. Next base: position 105,532,617 of record NC_000073.6, read on the forward strand.
TTTACATTTGCAATGCTATACCAAAAGTCCCCCATAGCCACCCACCCCCTCTCCCCTACCCACCCACTCCCCTTTTATGGCCCTGGCGTTCCCCTGTACTGGGGCATATAAAGTTTGCGTGTCCAATGGGCCTCTCTTTCGAGTGATGGCCGACTAGGCCATCTTTTGATGCATATGCAGCTAGAGTCAAGAGCTCCGGGGTACTGGTTAGTTCATAATGTTGTTCCACCTATAGGGTTGCAGATCCCTTTAGCTTCTTTGGTACTTTCTCTAGCGAGTCTTGGAGACTCATCTTAACCCACCTACTTGAACTGAATATGTCCCTCAGCCCAGCCACACTCCATAGCACTTATCACAGCACCACAATGCCTACTTGCTTTGTCAGCACTATGATAATAAGATAATACTTATTTACATATTCTCATCAGTTAGAATTGTGTCTGTCATCTTGCACGGCTCTGTTCTAATTTACCTACTCAAGTAATTCACCTGGAGTGTCGAAGTGTGTGTGTGTGTGTGTGTGCGCATATGTATGTATGTGTATGTATGTTCATATGTGTGTATGTGAATGAGTGTGTGTGAGTGTGTGTGTGTCCATATGTGTGTATGTGAGTGTGTGTGAGTATGTGTATGTGTGTGTGTATGAGTGAGTGTGTGTGTGTGTGAGAGAGAGAGAGGGAGAGAGAAAAGAGAGAGAGAGGCTAGGGTTTAAACCCAAGGCCTCATACAAGCTAGTCAAACATTTTATTGTTGAACTACATTTCAATCTGATACAGAATTTCATATGAGAAAAGCAGACTGTGGAAAATAGACTATGGCCTTGGGGGCAAGAACAGTAGTTTCAGATCTCTGTGAGTTCAAGCCCAGCCTGTTCTACAAATCGAGTTCTAGGACAGCCAGGGTTATGTAGATAGACTGTGTCAAAACAAGCAAACAAAAAGATAGGTTTTTAAGGCAGAAGAAATACAATTTGGTAATGAAATACATTTAGGAATAAAGAGAGATGAGTGTCAGAAACGACCCCAAGAGTCTCACAGAAGGAGGCACCTTATTTCCATTAGACTTTACTGGCATCAAAATCAGAAGAGCCGTTTGCTTTGGCGGCACATATACAAAACTGAATACTACAAAGAAAAATGTTATTGTTGTTGACTTTGAATACATTTGGGGTTATTCTGTTAGGAGAAACTTAGTTCACCAAGCTCTGAGAGGTGAGGCTTCCAAGTGGAGGCCTTTTATCTGTATAACGAGCAGAGTCCTTCCATCTTCGGTTTTCTGACCCCGGCCTACTGGCTCAAATTCAGCTCCCCCTCCCTCCTCTCCTCCCAGTCCTTGCCCCCCACACACACACCCCACACCCCTGCAATATGGAAAATATTAGCACGGTTCGGGAACGAGGATGAAGCTCAAATTCCTGAAGTCTTCCATAGTTTAAAATAAGAAAAGCAGAGCTGGGTATAGAATCACTTAGAATCTTTTAGTGCTGGCACTGGGAGGCCGTTCTCATAACCTTGAGGTCAGGGACACATTGTATAGGAACTTATGGCTAGTCTACATGACTAGAGACCAGTTAACCCAAGACGGCTTTGCATTAAGTATTTTTTTAAGAATAATTTATTTATAAATTATTTATTTAGTATATATATATATATATATATATATATATATATATATATAGTGTTCTGCCTGCATGTATGCCTACAGGCCAGAAGAGGGCACCAGATCTCATTACAGATGTTTGTAAGACACCATGTGGTTACTGGGAATTGAACTCAAGACTTCTGGAAGAGCAGCCAACTCTCTTAACCTCTGAGCCATCTCTCCAGCCGCAGCACTAAAGTATTCTTAAGAATACTTTACAGAGAATACTTCACAAAATTGCATAACTAGTTCAGTGGCCAGCTACATAAAGTGACTTCGAGGTGTATTATTAACTCTGACTATGAAGTCCAGTAAAAGTTGCAGCCTCATAGAACATAAAAGATATTTTCATAACATTGCACTGACACAAAAGAAGAAAGTCCTTAGAGATGGGGGAGGGGGAGTCCTGTCTGCAGGGCTCTAAGGGCTATAACAGAATGCAGAGATTCACTACTGGCCAAGGGAAAAGAAGTGAGGAGAAGGGGAATTAGTCATTCATGAACTGGTAAGAAGTCTGTGCTACCAGTCGGGATGGACCCAGTAACCTGGCATCCCTAAGTGTCCTGTGGGCCATGTGATTGTAGTTGTGAGCTAAAGTTCTCTGAGGAACTATTGCTCTTTCTTCCTATTGACTAACCTATTTGTGTGTTTTATGGTATATCCACGTGTGTGCGTGTGCGTGTGCGTGTATGTGTGCGCGCGCCCAAGCATGAATATGCAGAGGCCATAGAAGGGATTCGGGTATCTGTTTGGTTTTGGACCCCAGGACAAGAGGCTGGGGTGCATATTTTACAAATCAAAGCAGACCTGGCTTCCAAGTTCTCTGAGCATCCTTCAGTCCCTACCTAGCATACCCTGTTCCCAATGCTGAATTTTCCTTCCCCCAGTGGCTCCTGCAAATATATTCCAGACATTTTGCTCTCTCTTTTTCTTTCTCCCCTCTCGCTCCTCTTCCTGTTTTACCCACTTCCTCCTCCTCCTCTTCTTCTTCTTCTTCTTCTTCTTCTTCTTCTTCTTCTTCTTCTTCTTCTTCTTCTTCTTCTTCTTCTTCTTCTTCTTCTTTCCTCTCTCTCTTTCTCATCCCCCTTCACACCCCCTCTCCTCCATGGTCAACTTCCCTGGCCTCCTTTCTTGGGACCAGTGAACTTGCCTGGCCTGCCCAAGAGCAGCTTCCCAATAAACTCACCTTCAGTATATTCTAATGTAGCTTAAATTGGCTCTTTTCACAGGTGTAGAAATAACCTATCAGTGTCCTCTGTCACTTTCTGCCTTATTCTTATGAGACAGGGTCTCTCTCTCACTGGTCCTGGAGAAGGCCTTTTTTTTTTTTTTTTTTTTTTCTTGCTGAGCATGATCCTCCTATCTCTGCACACACACACACACACACACACACACACACACACACACACACACACACACACACAACAACTCTAGGGTTACTGATTCATGCAACTATGCCTGGCTTTTAGTTAATTTTTAGAATGTGATAGGATGTCCCACCCCCATGTATATCTGTGTACTGCGTGTGTGCCTGGTGCTTTAGGACAACAGAAAAGGGTGTGAGTGGGGATGTTGGGTCCCTTAACTTTGCACTGCTGCAGACATCGATTGCTTGCTGCAGATGCCCACTACTACCTTTCTGTATATATCACAAGGTTGGGTTTGGTTGTTTTGTTTTTTTGTTGGTTGGTTGATTGTTTTTTGGGCTTGGGTGTTTTGTTTTGTTTTGTCTTGAGCCTTTAAAAACTCAACAAATTGCAGGTCAAGATTACTTCCTGCTACTCTGCCTGGGACAGCCTCCCTGGCTATAAACAAAGGCTCCACACAATTTGACTTACTCTGCCTTTCCTATACTTCCACTTATTCTGCCTGGCCTCTTGGTGGGTTGGTTGGTTGGTTTGTTTGTTTGTTTGTTTTTCCTTCACCAATCCCATAACAATGAGACTTGAAGACTGCTGTCCTCCTGTGTATTCAGCCTGTTGGTTGAACCTTTCCTTAAAAGAACAATGTAACAATCAAAATTAAGCCTTGGATTTCACAAGTCATCAACTTTTACAACCTAAACTAATGCAGAGCTGTGATCTTAAGTTATATACACTTCCATGCCGCATGGATACACATGACCCAGACAATCCATGTGTATCTTGTGCTGAAAGTGGCAAATACAGTGGTTGAAAGACTCTTCCTCTTCTTCCAGATTGAAAGCAACCCTTTGTGAATATTGGTTGAGAAGCAATAATGTTTGTTATCTGGGGCAGTTGGGATCAGTTGAGGCCAATGGCTTAATCCAGTGTAAAACTCTGTTAAAGATTTTTTTTTTCTTTTTCTTTTTTCCGAGACAGGGGTTTCTCTGTGTAAGCCCTGGCTGTCCTAGAACTCACTCTGTAGACCAGGCTGGCCTCAAACTCAGAAATCCGCCTGCCTCTGCCTCCCTAGTGCTAGGATTAAAGGCGTGCACCACCAACGCCCAGCGTTAAAGATTTCTGTATTCTACTCCTTCCCTGTGTGATGCCTACTGTGCTGTTTAAGAAAATACAGAGGGAAGCCCTTTGTGAGGGACAGACATGCACAGACACAACTTGGGAACGTGAAGTAGAGAATTCAAATCTGGACTCGCTGTTGGTTAAATGAGTTCAGAGGAAGTGCTTTCATTTCTTTCCTTAATGGGACACCGATCCATTATTGGTAACAGAGTTAATCACTAATGCCCACAATTCTCTGGTGCTTGGGGCCAGCTGAACCCAAAGATGCTGTCCAATGTGACCAAGTGTAGGTGAGATGCATACAGTCAATGTAATATCCAAAATGAATTGAAGACCACCCAGTACCTTCCCCCTTTCCAAACTGTACTAGCAGGCCAAGTACAGAGCCAGAAAAGGAAGCTGGCTGACTAAACAAATGTAAAAACATAGTTTTAGCGGTCAATTTGATTAAGCTTGCAACTACCAAAACAACATTAGCTGTTCTCAGAGAAATAACCATAGCAAGATTAGCAATTCTCCTGCCCCACCCCACACACACACACTGAATTTTGAGAAAGACCACAAACCACCCCTGACCTTGTCACTAGAATCTCCCTGACGTTGATGGCTCTGATGCTAATAGCTGACCTATAAGTTCAAAATGTACTATTACTTTGCTGACCAAATCATAATAACCCACCGTGGGTGCAAGAAGGACTAGGCCAAAGGGTTACTTAGTCACTATATAAACCAACCAATGTCTCAAAGGGTTACTTGCTATACCAATGTGAACCTGTTACCCAAATCTGCCCCTTACAAAGGTATAAAAAGTGTATTCTTTCTTTGTTCTGGGTCTCTCCTCTGGCCTGTGTGCTGAGAGGGGAGTCCCCAACATGTTGGATCAATAAAAAATCCTCATGTGTTTTGCAGCGATGGCAGTGGTCTCTGTGGTCTTTGTGAATAAGGGTCTTTTGATGAACTCCAACATCAACGGCTCCTTTTTTTCTTTTTTTATATTTATTTATTTTTATGTAGGTGAGTAACTGTCACTGTCTTCAGACACCCTAGAAGAGGGCATTGGATCCCATTTCAGATGGTTGTGAGCCACTATGTGGTTGCTTGGAATTGAACTCAGGACTTCTGGAAGAACAGTTAGTGCTCTTAACCTCTGAGCCATCTCTCCAGCCCTCCTGTTTTCTTTGTTGTTATTATTTGAGACTGTTTCCTGTAGCCCAGGATGGCTTAAAAATTCTCTGTGAAGCTGATGCCCTTAAACCCCTGATCCTTCTATGTACAGTACTAAAGGTATGTCATAGATACCATATGTGGCATTCCTATTTCTTTTCTTCTGAGAAAAAGCAAAATAGATATGGGGAAACAAACAGAACCCACTAAAACAAAAAAGTTAAACTTTAAAAAAAAAAAAAATCTGCATTCCAACAGCGATTCCAAAGGGAGGGAGGAATCAAACTAGGAAAAAAAAAATCACTGAAAAGTTTGTTTTGAAACAAGGTCCCCAATGGCTCAGGCTGGCCTTAAACCTGCTGTGTGGGAAAGGATGGCTTTAAACTCCTAATGTTACTGCTTCTGCGTCTCATGTGCTATCCAGCTCAACATGGAAACTCCTAGCAGTATCAAAGTTTAATCTCTCTATGAGAAAAGAAATTCCAGGGCTGAAGAGCTGGCTCAGCAGTAAAGAGCACTGACTGTTCTTCTAGAGGACCTGGGTTCAATTCCCAGCACCCACATGGCAGCTTACAGCTGTCTGAAATTCCAGTTCCAGGGCTTCTGACAACCTCACACAGACATACAGGCAAGCAAAACACCAATGTACATAAAATAAAATAAAGTATGTTTTTTAAAAAGAGAGAAGAGAAATTCATAACAGCAACAATCAGGCTAGAGAAACCCTCTAGGGGTGAAGAGCACTAGATGCTATTCCAGAAGACCCAGGTTTGATTCACAGCACACACACAACTGTCTCTAACTTCAGTCTCAGGAGATATGAAACCCTCTCCTTGCCTCTGTGGGTACCAAGGAATTCATCTGGTGCACAGAAATACATGCAGGCAAAATACCTATACACATAAAGGTAAAAAAATAATTCTTAAAAAAAAAAAAAACTAACATCAATTCAAGAAAAAAAAATGGGTAAAGCAAAGAAATCAAAGAAAAGCTTTCCGTCTGGCTAGAAATACAAAAGGAATGGTGCCCAGGCTTAGTCACAAAAAGCACAGACCATCACTCTCAAGCGTCACTCGGAAATCTTGCCACACAAGCGAAGGTAGCACTCTGCGACATCATGCAGGTTAGGAAGCAGGAATTGGCAGGTATTTGTTTCCGAAAACAAAGAATATTTATAGAGACTAGCAGAACTTGTCTTGGGTGAGAGGAGCTCCGTGGCTGAGAGCAGGGAACACAGCTTCATTTACTTCTGGATTTCCACTCTCCATGATTGATTTAAGATCCTTTAAACATATTGCCTGTTTTTAAATGTAATTCAAAATCTTCAATAAAAGCATCTCAGTTGAAGGCAATGTCATGGTCAGAACCCAAGCCTGTTTCCAGACTTGCTCAAACCCTGCTGTCTTTCTGCCTCCTCCATCTAAATCTCCTGCATCCTCTGCTTCCCTAAAGGCTTTTATGGTCACTTCAGTCCCAGCTGGCCCTTTCATCTTCTGAACACAGGAACTATTTTTAAACATCAGTCCCAAAGGACACCGACATAAAAATGAGTTGGAACTTTTGTCTAAACTCTTAAAACTAAAGGCACTCCAAAACTCAGCAAATTCTCTGAACTTTTACAATTCAGGCTCCATAGCCCTGAGAATACAGAGGGAACACAAAGATAAATTTAATTAGACAGAGTGAGCAACAGTATCTCTCACTCCCTTTGAGGAGTCATGGGGTAGGGCTGTAGGGGGATGACAAGAAGGGAGATGGTTCAGGGGGTTAAAGATTGTGTTTGACAGGCTGAGAAAGAAATTAGGGAAATAACACCCTTCACAATAGTCACAAATAATATAAAATACCTTGGTGTGACTCTAACTAAGGAAGTGAAAGATCTGTATGATAAGAACTTCAAATCTCTGAAGAAAGAAATTGAAGATCTCAGAAGATGGAAAGATCTCACATGCTCAAGGATTGGCAGGATTAATATAGTCAAAATGGCTATCCTGCTGAAAGCAATCTACAGATTCAATGCAAACCCCATCAAAATTCCAACTCAATTCTTCAACGAATTAGAAACAGCAATCGGCAAATTCATCTGGAATAACAAAAAACCTAGGATAGCAAAAACTATTCTCAACAATAAAGTAACCTCTGGTGGAATCACAGTGCCTGACCTAAAGCTTTACTACAGAGCAATTGTGATTAAAACTGCATGGTACTTGTACAGTGACAGACAAGTAGATCAATGGAATAGAATTGAAGACCCAGAAATGAATCCACACACCTATGGTCACTTAATCTTTGACAAGGGAGCTAAAACCATCCAGTGGAAAAAAGACAGCATTTTCAACAAATGGTGCTGGCACAACTGGTGGTTATCATGTAGAAGAATGAGAATTGATCCATTACTATCTCCTTGTACAAAGCTCAAGTCTAAGTGGATCAAGGAACTCCACATAAAACCAGAGACACTGAAATTTATAGAAGAGAAAGTGGGGAAAAGCCTAGAAGATATGGACACTGGGGAAAAAATTCCTAAACAGAACAACAATGGCTTGTGCTGTAAGAATAATAATTGACAAATGGGACCTCATAAAATTGCAAAGCTTCTGACAGGCAAAAGACACTGTCAATAAGACAAAAAGGCCACCAACAGATTGGAAAAGGATTTTTAACAATCCTAAATCTGATAGCGGACTAATATCCAATATATACAAAGAGCTCAAGAAGCTGGACTCCAGAAATTCAAATAACCCCATTAAAAATGGGGTACAGAGCTAAACAAAGAATTCTCAAGTGAGGAATACCAAATGGATGAGAAGCACCTGAAAAAATGTTCAACATCCTTAATCATCAGGGAAATACAAATCAAAACAACCTTGAGATTCCACCTCACTCCAGTCAGAATGGCTAAGATCAAAAATTCAGGTGACAGCAGATGCTGTCAAGGATGTGGAGAAAGAGGAACACTCCTCCATTGTTGGTGGGATTGCAAGCTTGTACAACCACTCTGGAAATCAGTCTGGCAGTTCCTCAGAAAATTGGACATAGTACTACCGGAGGATCCAGCAATACCTCTCCTGGGCATATATCCAGAAGATGTCCCAACCGGTAAGAAGGACATATGCTCCACTATGTTCATAGCAGCCTTATTTATAATAGCCAGAAGCTGGAAAGAACCCAGATGCCCCTCAACAGAGGAATGGATACAGAAAATGTGGTACATTTACACAATGGAGTACTATTCAGCTATTAAAAAGAATGAATTTATGAAATTCCTAGTCAAATGGATGGACCTGGAGGGCATCATCCTGAGTGAGGTAACCCAATCACAAAGGAACTCTCACAATATGCACTCACTGATAAGTAGATATTAGCGCAGAAACTTAGGATACCCAAGATATAAGATACAATTTGCTAAACACATGAAACTCAAGAGAACGAAGACCAAAGTGTGGACACTTTGCCCCTTCTTAGAATAGGAAACAAAACACCCATGAAAGGAGTTACAGAGACAAAATTTGGAAGTGTGACGAAAGGATGGACCATCTAGTGATTGCCATATCCAGAGATCCATCCCATGATCAGCTTCCAAATGCTGACAGCATTGCATACACTAGCAAGATTTTGCTGAAAGGACCTAGATATAGCTGTCTCTTGTGAGACTATGCCGGGGCCTAGCAAACACAGAAGTGGATGCTCACAGTCAGCTATTGAATGGATCACAGGGCCCCCAATGGAGGAGTTAGAGAAAGCACCCAAGGAACTAAAGGGAACTGCAACCCTATAGGTGGAACAACAATATGAACTAACCAGTACCCCGGAGCTCGTCTCTAGCTGCATATGTATCAAAAGATGGCCTAATAGGCCATCACTTGAAAGAGAGGCCCATTGGACTTGCAAACTTTATATGCCCCAGTACAGGGGAACGCCAGGGCCAAAAAGGGGGAGTGGGTGGGTAGGGGAGTGGGGGGGTGGGTATGGGGGACTTTTGGTATAGCATTGGAAATGTAAATGAGCTAAATATCTAATTAAAAAATGGGTAAAAAAAAAAAAGAAAGAAAATTGGACATAGTACTACTGGAAGATCCAGCAATACCTCTCCTGGGCATATACCCAGAAGATGTTCCAACTGGTAATAAGGGCACATGCTCCACTATGTTCATAGCAGCCTTATTTATAATATCCAGAAGCTGGAAAGAACCCAGATGTCCTTCAACAGAGGAATGGATACAGAAAAATGTGGTACATTTACACAATGGAGCACTACTCAGCTATTAAAAACAATGAATTTATGAAATTCTTGGGCAAATGGATGTATCTGGAGGATTATCATCCTTAGTGAGGTAACCCAATCACAAAAGAAGTCACTTGATATGCACTCACTGATAAGTGGATATTAGCCCAGAAACTTAGAATACCCAAGATACAATTTGCAAAACACAAGAAAATCAAGAAGAATGAAGGCCAAAGTGTGGATACTTCATTCCTACTTAGAATAGGGAGCAAAACATCCATGGAAGGAGTTACAGAGACAAAGTTTGGAGCTAAGATGAAAGGATGGACCATCCAGAGACTACCCCACCTGGGGATCCATCCCGTAATCAGCCACCAAACCCAGACACTATTGCATATGCCAGAAAGATTTTGCTGAAAGGACCCTGATACAGCTATCTCGAGTGAGGCTATGCCAGTGTCTGGCAAATACAGAAGTGGATGCTCACAGTCATGTATAGGATGGAACACAGGGCCGCCAATGGAGGAGCTAGAGAAAGTACCCAAGGAGCTGAAGGGGTCTGCAACCCTATAAGTGGAACAACAATATGAACTAACCAGTACCCCCCAGAGCTCGTGTCTCTAGCTGCATATGTAGCAGAAGATGGCCTAGTCGTCCATCATTGGGAAGAGAGGCCCCTTGGTCTTGCAAACTTTATATGCCTCAGGACAGGGGAACGCCAGGGTCAAAAAGTGGGAGTGGGTGGGTAGGGGAGCAGGGTGGGGGGAGGCTATAGGGAACTTTCGGGATAGCATTTGAATGTAAATAAAGAAAATATCTAATATAAAAAAGATTGTGTTTGATACACAGACTTGAGGACCTGAGTTTAGATTCCCAGAGCCCAACTAAAGGCAGACTATAATCCCAGCAGTTCTGCAGAGAGATGGGAGGCAGCAAGAGAAGCTGGAAACCAACCAACTAAGTGAACACAGCAACAGTCAACAAGAGACTCCACTGCAAAGAGTAGCAGATGATGATCAAAACTCTGCTGATACATATCTCTCTGTCTCTGTGTCTGTCTGTTTATATATACATATATACATATATTATATATATATTTATATACTATATTTCAGAAAGGAAGTAAAAGAAAGAAAGAAAGAAAGAAAGAAAGAAAGAAAGAAAGAAAGAAAGAAAGAAAGAAAGGAAGGAAGGAAGGAAGGAAGGAAGGAAGGAAAGAAAAGAAAAGAAAAGAAAAGAAAAGAAAAGAAAAGAACAGAACAGAACAGAACAGAACAGAACAGAAAAGAAAAGAAAAGAAAAGAAAAGAAAAGAAAAGAAAAGAAAAGGGGGAGGAATTGAAAGGAGTGGAGAGTAGAGAAGGGGAGGAGAAGAAACAAGAGGGAAGAAGAAAAAGGAGAGGGAAGAGGGAGAGAAGAGAAGGGGAGAAGAGAGGGGGAAAGGGAGAAGAGGAGAAAGGAGAGGAGAGGAAAGGAAAGAGTGGAGAGGAGGGGTAGAGAGAGGAGAGGAAGAGAAATGGAAGAAAGGCAGGGAGATAAAGGGGAACTTTTTGCCATTCACTTTGCCTGGACCATCTGCATGATCTTTGATCTTCCATTTTCGTCATCCTCACCTTTCTTTCCTATACAGTATTTGGCTTCATGCAAAAGAGCTTCTTCTTCTATTTTTTTTTTAGCTTCTAAGGCATATTTTTATTAGATATTTTCTTCATTTACATTTCAAATGCTATCCCCAAAGCCCCCTATACCCTCCCCCCACCCTGTTCCCCAACCCACCCACTCCTGCATCCTGGCCCTGACATTCCCCTGTACTGGGGCATATGATCTTCACAATACCAAGGGCCTCTCCTTCCATTGATGGCCCACTAGGCCATCCTCTGCTACATATGCAACTAGAGACACAGCTCTGGGGGGTACTGGTTAGTTCATATTGTTGTTCCACCTATAGGGCTGCAGACCCCTTTAGCTCCTTGCGTACTTTCTCTAGCTCCTTCATTAGAGGCCCTGTGTTCCATCCAACAGATGACTGTGAGCATCCTTTTCTGTATTTGCCAGGCATTGGCATAGCCTCACAAGAGAGAGCTATGTCAGGGTCCTGTCAGCAAAATCTTTCTGGCATATGCAATAGTGTCTGGGTTTGATGGTTGTATGTGTGATGGATCCCCAGTGGGGCAGTCTCTGGATAGTCCTTCCTTTCGTCTCAGCTCTGAACTTTGTCTCTGTAACCCCTTCCATGGGTGTTTTGTCCCCCATTTTTAAAAGGAGCAAAGTATCCACACTTTGGTCTTCCTTCTTCTTGAGTTTCATGTGTTTTGCAAATTGTATCTTGGATATTCTAAGTTTCTGGGCTAATATCTGCTTATCAGTGAGTGCATATCATGTGTGTTCTTTTGTAGAGTTTCTTGAGGCATGAGGTAAAGGTGAACTTTGCCCTGCCTGCCTCTATCCCTTTCACACAGACTCACCTTGGACAATGACAAGAGCCTGCAGTAAGGCTGAACTGTTTCATCAATCACTTTTGTTATCATTCCTTAAAGCAGCTGGTTTTACTTATCGTAACTAAGACAATAACCATAAGAGTAGTAACCCTATACACCCAAATATTTCCAAATAGTACCAGCTTCTTGTCCCTGGTGTTTGCTTATATCTTTTCTGCTAGAGTAGAAGCTTACCAGTCTAAAGACATTCGTTAAGATAAGGAACTCAACTACTTTCTTGGTTATTTAAAAATAATTTTTAGATTTATTTTATTTTATATGTATGGGTGTGTCATTTCAGCGTGTATGCATGTCTGCAATGCCCACAGAAGTCAGAAGAGGGCATTGGACTCCTGGACCTGGAGTTTCAGGTGGTTGTTGAGGGGGTCCCAGCAAACATCATGGTAGAAAGGCATGCCAGTTAGGTGAAAAGGAAGCTCTGTTCAGCCCAACCTGCCCAATTGGATCAAACTTCTGGAGTCTGAGATCAGGCCAGTCTGTTTTAAATAAATGTAAAGTCAGTAAAATTTTGGGAAAAGTTTCCTGGTGGAAATTATTCCAAGTCCATGTACACAATAAAGCTCAAGGCATGACTACTTCAAAACTCTTCTGCACAGTACACATGACCATGAAGATGACTTCTTTAGCCTAAAGGCCTAGGACCTGGTGTGGTCTCTGATTGAGATCATGTAGAAGTCAGCAAGCTATAAAGTACATATGACATCTCCCCTAAGCGGGAGCTAAAGATAAAGGTCTAAGGAGGGAGAGGGGAGTCTGGGATAAACATTCTTTGGGATTTGGGTGAGGAGTGGCCTAACAGATAGCAAAGGTCACCAGGTCATTAACAACATCCACTCCCAGCCTTCTAGGTGGGAAACAGGTATTCTTTTCCTCCCCTAGGGAGGCAAGCCTGTGTGATTAACATTCCTGGTTTCTCCAGTGCTTATCTGTAAATATTTGTGACTTCTCCTGCTAGGGAACCATATGTGGGTGCTGGGGAACAAAACTGGGTCCTCTAAAAGAGTGCTCTTAACTGCAGAACCATCTTTCCAGACTCCCCCACTCCCCCACATTCCCACTTCCTCTAACCTCCCCTCCAACCCCCTCCCTCTCCTCCCTCAGCCATTTTTCAACATCTCTAACTTCTTATCCAGGCAGATCAGAAGATGTTTTCTCTGTCCCTGCTTTCAAGTTACCTGTTTGTAAAGGCTGGAAAGGTGGTTTTGTTGGCTAAGACTATTTGATATTCAAGCAGGAGGACCAGGACAGGAGTTCAGATCCCAGCATCCGTGTGACAAGCTAGAGTTTCCACAAGCACCATCTCTGAGGGAACCAGCTTTTGGTCAGTGCCATGGTCACCCTGTACATACAAATGTAAATTAAAAAAAAAAAAAATGGAGCCTTGTTTGCAGGTGTGACAGTGGGACATATTTCCCACCTTTACAGTTGAAAAGGTCAGCTCAGGAACTTTGGGAAGGTCATGAAACAAGTGCCCCCCCAGAAGGGAGAGGCTAAATAACATTTCTCACACCACAGGGCGGAAACTGACCTGCAGGAGGGAACGAGTTCTGCAGGTCGGACCTTGCCCATCTTCAGATGAGGGAAGTCCTTGTCACCTCATTCCCTAAAGGCCAATCAGTTTAAAGGATGCACTGTTCCGCCAATCATATTGTGCCTAATTGCTGATGCTCTATTCTGCCCCTGGAAACCATATAAAAACTCGCTGAACAGGCACTGGGGGTCACTGCCTCTCCTTCGGGTCTGGGACGAACGACCCCAGTGCACTGGAACAATAAATTCCTCTTGCTTTTTGCATTGATCCTGGCTTCACATGGTTCACTTAGGGGTCCCCTATAAGCTAAGGCTCCCTGGAGTCTTACACAGTCATGCCTAACCTCTGAGACATGCTGTCTGGCAATGTCACAAGGCATCTTGAGATCTGGAACTATTTCCTAAACTGCAATAAATCTTGGGATCATTTAGGTCTGTCTCTGACAAGAGTTTCATAAATGGATGTGTGGAAAGAGGATAGAATAGAGTCATATGGAGAGAGGTATAGGCAGAGGTAGTAAGACATCACTACTGAGATTAAAATAGAGGCTTGTACAATCAGAAGAACCCTAGGCCTTGATTCCTCCACCGATTAGATATGGGACTTAAATCAGAATGTCTCTGAAAGGTAATTTCTGAAAACTGGGCCTATTGGGAGGACTTGTGACATTTTATTAAATTATCTGGCCCTTACAGGCTTCTTACCCTTTGTTCTTTGTTTATTTATTTTTTTTTTTTCAAGATAGGGTTTCGGGCTGGTGAGATGGCTCAGTGGGTAAGAGCATTGACTGCTCTTCCAAAGGTCCTGAGTTCAAATCCCAGCAACCACATGGTGGCCACAACCACCCGTAATGAGATCTGACACCCTATTCTGGCGTGTCTGAAGACAGCTAGAGTGTACCTGAGAGAGGGGAGTTGATCGGAGTGAGCAGAGATCCTAAAAATTCAGTTCCCAACAACCACATGAAGGCTCACAATCATCTGTACAGCTACAGTGTACTCACATACATAAAATAAATAAATAAATCTTTAAAAAGAAAGAAAAAGAAAAAGAAAAAGAAAGGGTTTCTCTGTTTAGTCTTGGGTGCCCTGGAATTCATTCTGTAGACCAAACTGGCCTCAGAGTCTGAAATCACCTGCCTCTGCCTCCTAAGTACTGAGATTAAAGGTGCCACCACCACACCTGGCTTTTTTTTTTTTTTTTTTAAGATTTATTTATCTTATTTTACGTGTGTGGGTATTTTTCCCAAATGTGTATGTAAATGCACTACACGCATAGCTGGTGACATGAATCCCCTATAACTGGAGTTACAGAGAGTTATGAGCTGCCACATGGGTGCTGGGAATTAAACCCTGGTCCTCTAGAGGAGCATCCAGTGCTCTCAATTGAAGGTCTGAGTGGGTGTTGTTTGTGGTACTGACATTAGACCTAGGGTCTTTCTCATGCTGGGCAACTACATGGGTCAACGACATCCCTATCCCTATCCCTATCCCTATCCCTATCCCTATCCCTATCCCTATCCCTATCCCTATCCCTATCCCTATCCCTATCCCTATCCCTGCTTTTGCTTTTTTATTATGAGACAGGGTATGAGGTGTTCAGGTTGCCCTTCAACTTGAGTTTGTAATTCCCCTGTTTCAGCTTCCTGAGTAGCTGGAATTACAGGCCTTTGCCAGCAGGTCCAGCTAGACTGGATGCATGGATGAGGTCAGAGAGTTACTGCAGTTAGGGTGGGAGCTGTCATGTGTGCTCATAGCTGGCTGAAAAGTACTTCCAGGGCTCAGCCTCTTCAGATCTAGACATAGGGAACAATGTACAATTCTCTGGGTTTATCAACTGCAATTCCCTTCGTTCAGTCCCCAGGGTTGAGTAATTCTTTTCTACATCAAGCTCCCATTACACCTCTCTGAGTCACTAGAAGTGAGGAGTCCACATGGGACGGCATGGCTGCAGATAGCAATGTCTCAAGACACAGGGGAGGATCTCACGCCGAACACTCGGTGAGAGACAGCGCTGAATGGAGAGCCTCCTCCAGCAGTGACTAAAAGATCATCTGTGAATACTGGTGACACAGTGTGTCCACATGAGTGTGACAGGAACCAGCTGGTGTTGGCTTCTCCACCTCGTCATGCTGGCTGATAGAGGAGGCACAAGCTGCCCAGTCAACTTGAGTCCAGCTATGACAAGACAATCACTCTGGTTTGACCCTCTCTTTTCAGACCCACTTTTCCTTACTCTCAGATGGCTGAGGTCTCTCCCCTTACCTCTCCCCCAGGGTAAGGGCAGACATCTGAATTACAAACTTGTTTGGCAACGCAGATATACACTGCATGTACAAAGCACCAAGCTAATCCTTATACCTTTGTTTCTATCTATTTCCACCATCATAGTAATTCCAATTTTCTCCAAGATAGTGTGACTAATTTCCAATTCAAATCTAGCACAGAGCTTAGCTGGGTGTGGTGGCATGCAACTTAGTCCCAGCACTTGGGAGGCAGAAGCATGAGGAGTTCTATGAGTTTGAAGCTAGCCTGGGCTACAGATGGAGTCCAAGCTAGCCAAGACTACATAGTGAGACCATGTCTCAAAAAAAAATTAAACAAAACATAGCAATTATTTTCTATTAAGACTAAGAGCACAAATCCTTCAGGTGAGCATACTACTGCATACTCTTACATGTAGATGGGAAAGCTGATACAGATAATGCATAATGAACAAATGGCAGTGTTCTAATAAAACTTTATTTTGGACATTAAAATGCAAATTTCATATAATATTTTCCCTCTCTTCTCCCTGCCCTCTACAGATGACAGGTGACATTTAATATCAATTAAATCATGCCTTGTTTACCATGGTCACACACACACACACACACACACCTATACTCCCAGAACTCAAAAGGTTGAAGTATGGTTTGTTCAGGACCGTGCGTGCAGTCCTGTTCAGTCAGTGGCAGAACCAGGATTTAAACCCAGGAGGCCTGAATCTAAAGTTCCCCTTTAGCACGACAGAGGGGAGTCCACATTCAGGGCGTTGGAATTGCCTGCTTCTAACACACGTTTAGTGCACTAGTATTCCCTAAAATTTCCACAGGAGGGAAACCTTTCCCCACCCAAACTCTAGGCTGCTGGTTTTGGCAATCTGGATTTAATTTGTAGTTTCATAGGCAGTTGAAGAGCTGATTGGCCCTCTGCAGAATTTACGTTGGTCTCCTGACACAGAGAACCCAGATGCTATAAAGGGGCACTCAAACAAATTATCCCAAGTTAGGGATTAGCTCCAATGGTAGAATACTCGCCTATCATGAGCAAAAACCCAGGTTTGAAATCCAACACTGCACAACACCCAGGCCTGGTGGCATACTCCTGCAATCCCAGCCCCGGGGAGCTGCAGGCAAGAGAATCCTAAGTCCAGGTTCATCCAAGATACAGAGCTATGAAGCCAGCCTGAGCAACATGAAACCTGAGACCCTACTAAAAAAAAATAATAAGACAAAGACAAATTACCCAAGTTTAACTAGAAAGTCTTCAGCCCCAACCAGGAGACCCATACTGACCAACCACTCCCAGCTCCCAGAACTTGACAATTAATTCCTGTGTTGTCTGGAACTATATATGCCTTAGGTCTTTTCCTTTTTAAGTTTTATTTACTTTTATTTTATGTGTATTGATGTTTCCCCAGTATGTATGTATGTATGTATGTATGTATAGCACATACATGCATGAGGAGTTCAGAAAAAATAGAGAATTCCATTGAATTGACTGAAGTTATGGAAGTGAGGAGCCAGGTGGGTGCTGGGAATAGAACCTGGTCCTCTGGAAAAGCAACCCAAGCTCTTAACCACTGAACCATCTCTCCAGCCTTCTAAGCCTTAAGTCTTTATACAACAACACTTCCCCCAAGTGATGCCCACTGTTCAGTAGCCTAGGAGACTTCACAAAAAGGTTTCCTAGGTCCTAACATGTTAAAGAATAAGATAGTTCTCAACCAGTCTCATTACCAGCCTTGTTCATAATGATATAGATTTTATTTATAATGGAACTCTCTCCCAAGACAGACACTAGGAAGCACTGTGTGCAGCCCAGATTCCTCTCTGCCCATCAGAGTGCTGCTACTCTAAGGACCTTGACCCTCAGGACCCTCTACCGCTAAGAATCACCTTGTCTGAGGCTACGCCCTTTCCAAAGGTAACACATATCCTATGACCGACTGGTTTAGGGGAGAATGGAGATTCAGCATCCTTAGTTTTGCTTGGAACAGCTCTGACGGTTGTCTCTTTAGAACTTGGCTCTGTAGAGACACTATTCCATCCCATCCTCTTTTCTTCCTTCTCTTTTCAGATGCTGATTCTGAATGCAGCCCATAGTAACTCCCCTGCTCGTCCAGCTCTAATTTGTTGTCCTGAGAACCTCCAGGTGTCAGTGCTAGGAGCCCTCTGAGAAAGCAGGTGCTGGAATGGCAGGGGGGTGAAGGAGATGGGTCACTCAGCCCCAGCTGCCAACAAAGACAACATCCATCACCAGCTAAGTGCTAATCAAGTCGTAGAAAAGAATGCATTGGCTGGTTCAGTGAATTGGAGGTTTTTAGTTCTTTTGTTGAGACAAGGTCTCATTCTGCAATCCAGGCTACCCTGGTGCTTCCTATCTAGCTCATGCTGGCTTTGAACCCAGAGAATTCTCCTGCCTCAGCTTCTCATGTGCTGGGAGCCACGGCATCTGGCCTATGAATCAGTCTTTTGGAAAATGCAAGAGAAATGTTAATTATAAGGAAGAGTGAATTGGCTAGCTGTTGCTCAGCCCTATCAATAGTCTGAGGAGAAAACAGGTGAAAGCAATTCATCTGCAGAAAGTTTTGAAAATGATGGTCGAAGTGAGAGAGAAATGCTTTAATTGACAGAAGTGACTTTAGGCCTTCACAAAGTGGATATTAAGAAGATGTGTATGAAGACAGGGTCTCCACCAAGTTACTATTCCACAGAGTCTCCGGGGACATGTGGTTTATTAAAGCAATGAGAAATGTAAGTTGAAGGAAGAACCAGAATGTCCCAGGAGATCATAAGGGTTCCTCTGTGCAGGCCAAGGCTGACCTAAAGAAATACCACTGCTTAGGTGGCCTCCAAAACAGACACAAGACCTTCTGGTGGTGGCACATGCCTTTAAACCCACCATCTGGGAGGCAGAAGCAGGTGGATCTCTGCCAATTAGAGGCCAGGGTGTTCTACAAAGTGAGTTCCAGGACAGCCAGAGCTACATAGTGAGACTCTGTTCAGGGCATGGGGGTGGGGGAGGAAACAGACAGAATAAAAAAGATAAATAAGCCGGGCGTGGTGGCACACGCCTTTAATTCCAGCACTTGGGAGGCAGAGGCAGGCAGATTTCTGAGTTCAAGGCCAGCCTGGTCTACAGAGTGAGTTCCAGGATAGCCAGGGCTACACAGAGAAACCCTGTCTCGAAAAACCAAAAAACAACAACAAAAAAAAAAAAAAGATGAAAAGTAAGAAAGAAAACAAAGGTGTGATAAAACGTGTTATCTCACATTGGTGGCAGTGGGTTTGATGACCTCCTCAGGACCACCAACCTTCTCGGAGCAGGTATTTGTGGTTCCATTTACTGTCAGTCTCCCCTGTGTAGACACACCACCTCCACCTTAGAGCCCCAGGAAATGTACTTTAGAGTGGTCCTCACTTCTTGAAAGTGTCGCTTTCATCCAGCCAACAGAAGCTCTGCAAAGCTCTTTCAGCATCACGGAAACACCTTCAGCCTAAGATATGCTTTATATTCTTTATAGGTGAATATAAAGTTACTAAGTGTGTTGGTATAAGATTTAAATCTGAAGATTTGGGGCTAGAGAGATGGCCTAGCCATTTAGAGCATTTGTTGTTTTTGCAGAGGACCCTAGTTTGATTCCAGGCACCCACACAATGCCTAACAACCATTGGCAACTCCAGTTTCAGGAGATCTGTCATTTTCTTCTGACCTCTCCAGGTGACAGGCATTCTCATAGTACACATATATGGTGCACATTCATATAGGAAGATAAAATACATAAATATATAAAATGAATAAATCTAGTTTTTTTTAATTTGAAGATTCAAATAGTCACAGATCAGAAATATGCAGGGTGGGGAGTGCCTATAAGAAACATGTACAGACTTTTTCCTTGTTAACAATACAATGTAACAACTACTGCTATTATTAGGAATAAACAGGATTTAAAGTATCTAGATGTGTATAGCTTATATGCAAATGCAGCACTACTTCTCACATGTTATGATTATAGGCATGTGCCACTCAACCAGCTCAAGAATAGCAGTATTATTGCTATTTGTGGGATTGTGTGAGAATTGAAAACTAGTCATTACAAAGCACCTGAATTAGTATTTAGCACATTTACAGAATTTGATAAATTAAGCTTTTTGCCACTGTGGATATAATTCCTCTTTTTAATTTTTTGAGGTATGGCTTCATAGCAGTCCAGGGTAGACTCAAACTTCTCAAATTCACTTTGTAGCTAAGGGTGGCCTTGAATGTCTGATTCTCTTATTTCTACCTCCCAGGTGCTGGGGTTACAGGAGTATACCCAACTCTTTCTCTATTAAAAAGGAGGAAATGAGCCGGGCAGTGGTGGCACGCCTTTAATCCCAGCACTTAGGAGGCAGAGGCTGGTGGATTTCTGAGTTCGAGGCCAGCCTGGTCTACAAAGTTAGTTCCAGGACAGCCAGGGCTATACAGAGAAACCCTGTCTTGAAAAAATAAAAATAAATAAATAAACAAAGCCAAAAGTCCCTTCTATCCTGAGAATTCTGAATTAAAGCTTTGTTAGAAGATTGGCTGGCTCCCGAACTGTGGATCCTGGGGCAAGACATAGTGAGATCCTGTCTCAAAAACAAAACAAACAAACAACAACAGATAAAATAGGATTAAAAACACTTAAGAAGACCTTTGAGAGATGAGATGTAACCCATACCTGGCACCATTATCAGTGTAAGGGCCTGTGGCTAGATAGGTCATAACCCCCATAGCGGGGCAGAGAACCTACTACTATTATTCTGCTAATAGGCACAGTATTTAAATGACTTTAGTGTACCCGTAGATCAGAGCACTTAGCAGTCCTCACCAGTGAAGCTTCTTGAAGCAGGAGAGAGTTAAACACAGACACCTACAAATGATCATCAGAGAACAAGAGACTTCGAAGTGATCCTCCCTAAATGGGGTCTATATCACACCTCTCCTTACAAGGCTAAGTGATTGAAAGTGGGACTGAAAGACTGGAAGAGCCAGAGGCAGCGGGTGACTAAAGGAAACTTTTCTGGCACGACAGGGAAGTTGCATGCAGTGAAATCGCCATGATTGTGACAGCACGCACAGGATGTTCAAGCGAGACAAAATTCCAAAGGCTCACTCCTAGCTAAGGCGTATTGGCATCGGAGAGCTCCTAGAAGAGGCAGTTTTCTTTTTAAGGATATGACGACCCCTGGTAGGTTGACCAGGCTCCAGGGCAGGTCCCACACCTAATAGTGTTGGGACCTGGGTAGAATTCCCAGCACGCAGCACGGGCGTGGCGACCTCAATACATCTATAACTCCAGTCCAGGTGGATCCTCTTCCGGCCTCCAGCAGGCACCACGCACGTGGTGCACACACATACAAAATACCCATACACATAAATAAATAATAATGCAAAATTTTAAATTAAAAGAAAGACACATTAACAAAACCTTAAGTGATTCAAGGCTGCTGTAATGGTGGCAGAGCATAGGAAATCGAGGGGAGGACCGTCCATGGCAGGTCAATCCGCTCAATGCAAGCATCGCTGCCCCAGCCCTCTCTAGTTAATCTTCTCAGTTTAATGACCAGCTGAGCCGGGCATCTATTCTAGGAATCTGAATGTTTAAAAAAAAAAAAAAAAAAAAAAAGCGGGGAGGGGGGGTGGAAGAGAGGGGCACCTGGGAGTTCCCTAAAGGGCTTCCATCAGTTCTGGGCAGAAATTATCGGGGCCGCCGCCCGCAGCCTCGCGCAGCAATGGCTCAGGGTGGTGAAGCTTGTCTCTACCGAGGTCACCTACCCACCCCAACCCCGCGGGTCCTAAGACCGCCCGGGGTGATTGGGCTGTGGCTGAAGAAGGCGGATCAGGGCGGGTTGGCGAGCCCCCTTTTGCTCCGCCCCCAAGGTTTTGACAGCCGCTCCCCCACAGTTGCTGGGCCATAAGAGGAACAGGAAGGGGAGGAGCTGTTTTGTGGCTGGCTGCTGAGCTATCAGTCAACCACAACGAAGGGTAATCAGGTGTCTCCAGCGTTACCCGGGCCCCGAGGGCCAGCCAGGGCTTCGGCCTGTGGGGCCTGGAGGGGCAAGCCAGTCCTGTCTACGAGCCTGGCAATGCCCCACCACAGAGCATCATCCGGCCAGGACCACCTCAGAGCCGGCTGGGAGCAGAGACTGGAGAGGTCCTTACCGGCACCCAGAGTGGGACTCCTTTGGATGGGGCTGGGCTTGGCGCTGGTTCTGGCTCTGTTTGACTCCACGGTTCTTTGGGTTCCTGCCAGAGCTTATCCTCTTCCTTCTGAAGGCCATTCTGTCAAATTCAGTGCCATAGCGCCGCCGCTCCAGAGTGCCTTTGGGTGGCAGAACCTCACTTGCCCCGCCTGCAAAGTCTTATTCACTGCTCTCAACCATGGGCTGAAGGTGAGTGCGTGAAGGGCTGTTGTGGAATGCTGGGGGCAGGATGAAGTGCACTGGTATGCCCGGGGGAGGGGGCAATATATTTCTGGTAGAGGGTGCTTCCTATGCATCCATGTTACCACTACCCCACTGTGACCTTTATAAAGTTAGGGAGAGTAAAGTCAGCTGGCTAATTGTGGGCTTGAAATGGTAGCACACCCTGAGCTAGAGTAGGTAGCTAGAGGCCTGGTGCTGAACTGCTGGGCAGTGTGTGGGAGATACTGATGTCTCTTTATCATGGTGACAGAGTTATCCTAGCTCCGATTTAGACATGGAAGCCTGTGGAGTGGTGGCCAGGGTTCACTTGTTCTGTCTCTGACCTAACTTCATTGGTTCCTTCCACCACAGAAGGAGCCCAATGTGGCACGGGTAGGCTCTGTGGCCATCAAGATATGCAAGATGCTGAACATAGCACCACTAGATGTGTGCCAGTCAGCCGTCCATCTCTTTGAGGACGATGTGGTGGAGGTGTGGACACGTTCAGTTCTGAGCCCATCAGAGGCTTGTGGCTTGCTTCTGGGCTCCTCTTGTGGACACTGGGACATCTTTTCGACTTGGAACATCTCTTTGCCATCAGTGCCGAAGCCACCCCCAAAGCCACCGAGCCCACCAGCCCCCGGTGCCCCTGTCAGCCGTGTCCTCTTCCTTACTGATCTACACTGGGACCATGAGTACCTGGAGGGCACAGACCCTTACTGTGCAGATCCACTTTGCTGCCGCCGGGGGTCCGGATGGCCACCCAACTCCCAGAAGGGGGCTGGGTTCTGGGGCGAGTACAGCAAGTGTGACCTGCCCTTGCGAACGCTAGAAAGCCTGTTGAAAGGACTGGGCCCTGCCGGCCCTTTTGAAATGGTGTACTGGACGGGAGATATCCCTGCCCATGATGTCTGGCAACAGTCTCGCCAAGATCAGCTGAGGGCCCTGACCACCATCACAGACCTCGTGAGGAAGTTCTTGGGCCCAGTGCCAGTGTACCCTGCTGTGGGCAACCATGAGAGCACTCCTGTCAATGGCTTCCCTCCTCCCTTCATAAAGGGAAACCAATCTTCACAATGGCTCTATGAAGCCATGGCCAAGGCATGGGAACCCTGGTTACCAGCTGATGCCCTTCACACCCTAAGGTACTTACTGTCGGTGGAAACCCAGGAAGGAAGAAGAAAGATGGATGAGGGAGAAAGGAGGAGGGAACTGGGTAGACTACTCCAGCAGGTGTCCTCAGCACTCTCTACTGCCCTCCCTAACCTGACCCTGCCTTCCCTTTAATTATCTCCAGCCACCCTCTTTTCAGAGCTAGCAGTACATCCCCACTCCCTAGCTTGTGTCTTTGCCTACAGTAGCTCTCTTTGTAAAATGAATTCTCCCTCCCTCTTTAATATCTCCCATTTTTTTCTCAACGTGGCCAGGCCTATAACATCTCCCGACAGAAAGGCCTTTGCTTTCTGACTCACCTCACTCTTTGTCCTGAATTCATGAAGCTCTCAACCCTCTGAGGCTTCTTTACTGTCAGAGGAGCCCTATAATTACTGCTGTTGGTCTTCAGCTAGGGTGGGAGCTCCTGGGGGTGGGAGATGACATCATGTGTACCTCTGCCTGATGTGCAGGACTATTGACATCTCGGTTACTTTTGTTTCAGAATTGGGGGCTTCTATGCCCTCACCCCACGCCCTGGCCTCCGCCTCATCTCTCTCAATATGAATTTTTGTTCCCGTGAGAACTTTTGGCTCTTGATCAACTCCACAGATCCTGCTGGACAACTCCAGTGGCTGGTGGAGGAGCTTCAGGCTGCTGAGAATCGAGGAGACAAAGTAAGGGGATGCGTTATGAACCGGGTGGAGAAGGTGCTGTTGGGGCTGAGGAGAAGCAGGCTGCTGTGTGTGGGGCTGAGATCTGTGAAGAGGGGAGTGTCGCTTCACTTCCTAGAACTACTGTCTTCCCTGGGTCCATGTTCACCTTCCTGTGTCCTTCGTATACTCAATCTTCTGTCACTCTACCCAAGGCTGCCTGGATTCCTCAATGCTCTGACTGCCCTTAATTCTCCCTTCAGGTGCATATAATTGGCCACATCCCTCCAGGACATTGTCTTAAGAGCTGGAGCTGGAATTATTACAAAATCATAGCCAGGTAAAGGGATAGAGGGCTTGGGTGTGGAGACTGAAGGGTTAAAATACTCTCAACAGTCAGGCAGTGGTAGCACATGCCTTTAATCGAAGCACTCTTGAGTTCAAGGCCAGCCTGGTCTACAAAGTGAGTTCTAGGACAGCCAGGGCTGTTAACACAGAGAAATCCTTTCTCTGGAGAAAAAAAAAAAGAAAGGGAGGGAGGGAGGGAGGAAGGAGAGAGCAATTCCCTCAAGCACAGAGTCTCACAATCTGGAGGAGCTACTTTGCCCATTGCAGAACGACCACCCTAACTCCTCAGGTCTACCCACCCTCATTTCCACTTCCTTACAGCCTTCTATCACTGTGTCTCTGGGCAGGTATGAAAACACTCTGGCCGGTCAGTTCTTTGGCCACACTCACGTGGATGAGTTTGAGATCTTCTATGATGAGGAAACTCTGAGCCGACCACTAGCTGTAGCCTTCCTGGCGCCCAGTGCTACAACCTTTATCAACCTTAACCCTGGTGAGTAAGGCAGAAGGGAGCATTCCTCATCCTGAGGCTGGTGTGACAGAAAGGGATGGAAGCCAAAGCAGGTCCTCCCTAAAGTTCCTTTGTTCCCTTCCTTACCACTCAACCCTCCCTTCTCGCAGGCTACCGAGTTTACCAAATAGATGGAAACTACCCCGGAAGCTCTCATGTGGTCCTGGACCACGAGACCTACATCTTGAATCTGACCCAGGCCAACGCAGCAGGAGGCACACCAAGCTGGAAGCGCCTCTACAGGGCTCGAGAAACCTATGGACTTCCAGATGCGATGCCTGCCTCCTGGCACAACCTGGTCTACCGCATGAGGGATGATGAGCAACTCTTCCAGACCTTCTGGTTTCTCTACCATAAGGGCCACCCACCTTCAGAGCCCTGCGGCACACCCTGCCGCCTGGCCACTCTGTGTGCCCAGCTCTCAGCCCGAGCAGACAGCCCTGCTTTGTGTCGCCACTTGATGCCCAATGGGAGCCTCCCAGATGCTAATAGGTTGTGGTCACGCCCCCTGTTGTGCTAGTATTCCATGTTCCAGACTGGGGAAAGTTCATGTATCAGAAAAGGGATACATTCCCGAGTGCTGCTTATCTACCTGAGGCAAAAGCTTCGGGGGAAGGAGCCAGCCAGGCCAGGGAAACAAGCCGCCTCATGAGAGCTTGTTTGGTTACACTGGAGGAGGTTTTGGCTGTCCTACTTATGCCCAGGATCTGGATTACCCCTGGGGCTGATGTCTGACCTGGGCTTTGTCGAGGGCTCAGTGCTCTGGATAGTCAGACAGGAGCTATTGCCCGAGCCTGGGCTAATGGACCTCTGAACCCTGTACTGTTACCTGATCCTGCAAGGCTGTTAAAATAAAGAGACACACTTCAGACTCCACCGTTCCTATTTCTTCTTCCCAAACAGGCAGGGCAAAGGGAGGTTGGTAGCATGACCCTGACTGAAGAGTTGCATGAGCACAGGAAGACACACAGCAGCGCAGACAGACTTTATTAGTGATATCAGTACAGCGGAGGTGCCCGCAGAACAGGGGAGAGGGGATCCATGAGACCAGTCCTCTCCTGCCCCTGCTGGGCCTTTGAGGATGGGGCCTGGCTTGGACCAGTTCCTCTTGCTCTACCTCAAACACTGGGGATGGAGAGCCCAAGGCTGGCTTTGCTTCTGGCCCCTCATGTCATCAGTCCAGTGTAATGACTTCTGTGAAGGAATTCAATTTCTCTCTCCCAGCCCCTAGGTAGGGAACCCCAGCTACTGAGGAAGGGCAGCCCAGGGGACGTGGGGTGTAGGAAGAACATCCACAGCCCCTACCTGCCCCAAACCCTTGAGTTCCCTGGGGCCCCAAACAAGCAGGCAGAGGAAGGATGGGAGTTCTTCATGGGGTCTGGGATCCCAGACGTTTGGGCTTGAGGGAACCCCACAGCGACTGAACACCCCTGCGGACTGTCCACCCTACACGTCTTGCAACTGACTCCGCAGGGGGTGCTGGGAGGCAGGAGGTGGAGGTCTGGGAGCGAGCATCCAGACACTTCTGGTAGCGGAGCTGTAGAGAAGCAAAGGGACAGTAACTCTCTGTCTCAGCCCCTTCAGGTCACACTGCTATCCCATTACCCTGCCTACTTACCATGCATGCAGCCTGCACAGCCTCTGAGAGACTGGCAGCATTGGGCTCACACCAAAACATGTGACAGCAGAAGGAGGCTGGGCCGGCAGCCATGATGAACGCGAATGTGTGCACATCTCTGCCCACAGCCAGGAAGGAGAGAAACCGCACCCGGCACTCCCCCAGCACCGCTTCTGTCTGTAGGGGAGGCAGGCAGTTAAGAAGAAAACCCCCTAACTCTATACTACTGGCAGCTCTTCCCCTGACTCGATGATTCCCACCCATGGCAAAGCTCAGTCACAGTCACAAGGTCTCCTATCCCAGCGCTTTACCTGCTGGTGCAAGATGGTGAGGGTGGCAGGGGCCACGCTGACGTGACTTGGAGTCCACTGCTCACGGCTACTGGAAGACAGGACTGACTCCAGGGCCCCATTAATCACGTCTACCCCTGAAAGATACAGACACAAACATGCAGGACTGAGAGAAGGAAGAAGATAGCCCATCTTACCTACATGGAGCCTAAGGGTGCTGCTGTCCAGGTACTCTTCCTGGACACTCTCCTTGACTTCAGTGACTCGTGACCCTTTCTTGTTTGTCTTATCTTGAATCTCTGGCTTGGTTTTGTTCATTGCATCTATCTCTTACTTCAGCCCCCTAAATGGACAGACCCCTCCCCACAGAATTCCGACTTCCCCATGTGTTACTCTATGCATTCAAACATTACATGGCTCCTTTCACAAAAACAGTGGCTTCTGATCAGCCAGGGTAGCGCCCCCCCACCCAAACCTTTTTAAAAAATCTTTAACTTATTGTATATTTATTGTGTATGCATGGAGGTCAAAGGACAACATGCAAGAGTCAGTTCTCTCCTCCCACTATGTGGGTCCAGCAGACTGACATCAGGTTGTGAGGCTTGGCTACACATGCCTTTACCGGTTGAAGCACCTCCTGGCTCTGTTTTTCTGTTTGTCTGGGTTGGGTTTTGTTTTGTTTGAGAGACAGGGTTTCCTTGTGAGTTCAAAACCTGGTCTACCTATGGAGTCCAGACCAGCCAAAGTGACATAGTGAGACCTTGAAACAGAAAGAATAGTAGCTGGGAAAAGGACTCAGCTCAGCAATTGGGGCCAGCTATGGTGGTGTGTGACTTCCCTGCACTCTGGAGGCACAGGCAGGCAGACCTCTGTGAGTTTTAGTCTGGCCTGATAATATATAGTGAGTCCCAGACAGCCTGAGCTATGTAGAGAGATTTGTCTCAAAACCAAAACCAACCAAAACACACACACACACACAGACACACACACCACAAATAAATGAATAAACCAAACAACCAACAAACAAATAGGTTCAGCAGGAGTGGGAGAATAAGAGAAGGTGAATATGAAAAAAATACATTATATACATGTATGGAAATGTCATAGTGAAACTATTATGTATAACTAATACTTAAAAACATTGAGATAAAAACAAAGGTCTCTCTGGGAATGCCAGCACTTTCCAGAGCCAAGAGAATCGCTGCAAGTTCAAGTCTAGGACGAACTACACATAGTTCCAGGCCATTCACGGCTCTACTGCAAGACATTGTCTCAAAATCAATAATCCCATGATGGTCTCCTCCACTTCAAACTGCTTTTAAACTTCTATAAAATCCCAGCACACGGAAGGCAGAGTCAGGTGGATCACCACAAGTTCAAGGCTAATATAGTCTAAAACAAGTTACAGTTAGAGCTGGGGGGGGGGGGGGAGGTGTGGGTGTGTGTGTTGGGGTAAGGGGGTGGGGGTGTTGGGGGGGAGATGTTTAGATTTCAGTGGAAAGGATGCCCTAAGGACACAGTCTATGACTAATGGCCAAGTCTCCAAGGACTCTTTTCCAATATCCATCTTAACATTCCTGATTAACATCCTAGGTCCCACCTGGGAAGCCTTCTCCAGGGCATAGAAAGAAAGATACACCAGAGAAAACTTTTGTTGTTTTCAAGGCAAGGCTTCTATGTGTAGCCTCCACTGTTCTGAACTTGCTCTGTAGACCAGACTGGTCTCAGACTCACAGAGATCTATCTATCTGCCTGCGTTTGCCTCCCGAGTGCTGAGATTAAAGGTGTGTACCACCACCACCCAGCTTCAGAGATAACTCTTCTACACTGGACTGTAGACAGAGACTAAATGTAAATGGATTTTATGTTTTCCCATTCTTAACTCAGGGCTTATCTGCTGAAGATTTCAGATACACAATGTGACTCTCAAGGCTGCATAGGCAAATGCAGGAAAACAAAAAGTCTAATAACACTGGAGTGCACAGGAGGATGACGACACAGGAAAGGAGCAGATGGCAGAGTCACGCTGCAAGGGGCTCAAGAGACGGGCAGAATGGTGTGATGTCTACAACATTTAAGCTCAAACACTAGGAAATTTCAAAGTTCGCAGGGGTGGAAGGAACCAAAGTTAAACTGAAGAATATGCCCAACATCTTGGGTGGAGTCTGACTTGTGAGTCTACCTTGTGAGGGTCAACAGGAAGGTGCTCTAGAAAAAGGCAGCTGGCTGGGTGAGGTGGTGCACATCTTTAATCCCAGCATGCGGGAGGCAGAAGCAGGTGGATATCTGAGTTCAAGACCAGCCTGGTCTATAAAGAGAGCTCTAGGTGAGCTGGAGAGTTAGCTCAGCAGGTAAGAGCACTGACTGCTCTTGCAAAGGTTCTGAGTTCAATTCCCAGCAACCACATGGTGGCTCACAACCATCTGTAACGGGATCTGATGCCCTCTTCTGGTGCGTCTGAAGGCAGCTACAATGTGCTCACATACATAAAATAAAAAATAAAAATAAATAACAATTTTTTTCAAAAAAAGAGAAAATCCTAGGAAAGCCAGAGGTATACAGAAAAGCCTTATCTTGCACAAAAGGAAAAGGGGGACATCTAAATAGCTGAATTTCATAGCCCAGGGTTAAAACCTGAGCCTCATCTGCCTACACTCCTATTTCCACTTTCCTTCTGTGCATTCCCCTCCCCACCGTACCAGTTGTTACTTTCAAATGCACCATGCAATGCACTTCTTACTGTTGGTCTCTCCTTGCTAGAATCTAACCTATCTGAGGTCCAGAATCATGGCCAATGCCTTGCACTGATGTGTGCCAAGGATTTAAATGATGCCTGGCACAAGGTATTCAAGAATAATCTCCTGGGTGGGTGGATGAACACTGTAGCTTCAGGAGGAGAACAGTGTGTAAACAGTGGAGGGTGACAAAAAGGGATAAAAAAGATAACTCAACAGACTTGCCACGAAAGCCTGATGGCCCAAATTTATCCCCAGGACCCACATAAAGGTAGGAGAGAACTGATTTCTCAAAGTTGTCCTCAGACTTCAATAGATGAACATACCACACAGACACACACACTTTACAGATATAAAAGAGGAAGTAAACTAAGAACCCGCTGGTTCAAAAGGACAGTCTCTGAGAACTTGTCCTCACCTCCAACCCCAAGCTTAGTCATTTACCTCTCCTTTCTCTCCCTCTCCCTCTCTCCTGTCCTCTCATTCCTCTCTTCCTCCTGTGCTGGTTTCTTTGGGAAGCAGGGTCTTACTACGTAGCCCAAGCTCACAGTTCTCTTTCCTCTGCCTCTCCAGAGCTGGAATTGCAGGCATGCACCAAGATGTTGGGACTCTGTCTTTTAACATGCGCCACATCCACCATTCCTTGGAGTCCTCTCTTTGCCTCCTCCTCCTCCCTCTTTCCCACTCTCACTGTCCTGGAAGTTCATCTTCCTCCACCCAGCCATTAAATATTGGAGGACGACAAAGGTAGGCCTAGCATACTGTTCTTCACTTTGGGCTGTCCCTACTCTGGTGCCAACCTCCTCCATACTTTTTTTTTTTTTTTGGTTTTTCGAGACAGGGTTTCTCTGTATAGTCTTGGCTGTCCTGGAACTCACTTTGTAGACCAGGCTGGCCTAGAACTCAGAAATCCGCCTGTCTCTGCCTCCCAAGTGCTGGGATTAAAGGTGTGTGCCACCACTGCCCGGCTTCCTCCTCCATACTTTTGATCAGCTATTTCTACAACCTAGTGATGCCCAAACTTCTATCTCATGCAGATATTTCTGCTCTTAGCTACGGACAAGACCTATGAACCCAGCTACCAACTTGACTCTCCCATCCTTTCTCCAAAGGCACTTTGAATTTGGCATATTTAAAACTGAACCAAAACTAACCTCTCGCCAGTGTCTGCTACATTTAGAGAAAGGCACCACTATCCCGTTGGCACTCAGCTATGCAGTCCAAGTGCTCCTTAATGACTCAAGTCATCCTTAATGCCTTTGCTTCTTGCCCTACTGTCAATCAGTCACCAAAGCCTACTGACTTACACTCCTTTCAGCCTGCTGTTGTCTAAGACACTCTCATTACCGACTACTTTGAAAAGCAAGCTCCTCCTGCATGTCCTACATCTTCTTGCACCCACTCAACATCTTTCTTCATGGTACAGCCAAAGCAAGCTTTACTGTATTCAAATCTGCTCAAGAAGACTCCTGAAGCATACATGTATGGTCAAATGTTCCCTCAAAAGCCCACGTGTGAAAACCACATCACTGTCTTAAGCCTTCTCTTAGTGCTTTCCTGGTGCCACCGTGTCCCCTGCTCTGGAGCCTCACACACCATCTATGCAGCTGAGAGTGACCTTTCCTGGTCACTCTTTCCTGGTCTGGCTGATCTTCATCTAGCTCTAACACATCTACTGCTATTCATATTTCTTAGTTCATATGACACTCTCACAGGAAGGCTATGTTTTCTTTCTTTCCTGTTTTTACAGAGTGGGGTGGGTCAAGGAAACTGGTTTTTTTTTCTGTAGCCCTAGCTGGCCAGGTACTCACTTATAGCTCACCTACTTGCAGCCAACCTGTTTCTGCTTCCCAAGTTCAGGGATCATCAGTGCTGTCACCATGCCAGGCTTCAGAGGAAGCCTTCGCTGGCGTCCTAGACTGAATGAAGAGCTTTTTCGGTATCTTGCTACTTCCTTTCTATAAAGGACTTGATTTATTATGACACTTATTTGATTTGGCCTGATTATTCTACTGTAAGTTCCCATAAATTCCACGAAAGCCAGGCTGTGGCCATTGTTTCCCAGGGCCCAACACAGGACCTGACACAATAGGTTTCAAAGGTAATTGTTAAGTAAATAAATAAAAAAAAGTCAGGTACTGTGAAAGCGTGCTCTCTTGCTTCATCCACTATAAACAGGTATTACTGTAATGGCAACATGTAGGACTATCAAGAAGTGATGAGGTATAACTCATGGTAGAATAGTTGACTTACACATCTGAGGA
The DNA here is from genome assembly GCF_000001635.26 of Mus musculus. NCBI lineage: Eukaryota > Metazoa > Chordata > Mammalia > Rodentia > Muridae > Mus > Mus musculus. The sequence continues at coordinate 105,564,421 of NC_000073.6, forward strand.
TTTGGAGTTGGTCTCTAGTACTATGTGTGCATGTGTGTGCCAGCAAAAAGTGCATGGGCACATGCATGTGCACGTATATACAACACACACACACACAAATAAAATAATATATTAAAAAGTCTATGCTTTTACAATAGTGAAACCTATGTTAATTATGCTTACAGAGTCCTTCTCGGGATGCTCGTGGCTCACAATGAAGATGGTTGTATTGAACCCAGTGCCAGGCTAATGCCTGGTGTCTCCAGCCACCCAAACACCTGCTTCCCAAACCCAGGAAAGCTCTCCCATGGAATCAGGGATAGGGAAAGAAAGCCTCCCTCTGTGCCTAGCTCAGCACTAGTCTTGTGATAGATGTTCACTGAAACATGCTCACTGGAGCTACAGGCAGGACACTGGACAAGGTTGGCACAGAGGTAGATGGAATGAATTGTGAAAGGCAAGGCGATGCCACAGATGAGACAATCCAGGAGAATAAACCCAAGAAAGCCCAGGGTGGGGGACAGAGCACCGGGACTGAGGGGGCTGGGTCCCTGAGGGAAGGGGACACATACCAACAGGTTTAGCAACTGGCACATTTCCCAGGTAATAGACTTGGAACTTCTGCACCAGCTCATTCTTTGGTGCTGGGAATTCCACTGTGAAGAGAAAAAGAGGTTCAACTGCTCTCCTAGCTTGCAACACCAGTGCATGAACTCTGCATTTTCCCAGCCAAATCCTCACCCCCACTTCTCCCCTGCCTCTTTCTAAGCTTGTCCACTTATGTACTGTAAAGCACCTATCTCCACGTGCCCATGCCTGCCCGAGAGCCTGTGCCTCTTCTCAGGTCACCTCACCTTAACGAGCAAAGCTGAGCTGGGCCTTGTGAGGCTGCGGTACTCACCTTGGAAAGGGACATCCACGAGTTTAGAGTGGTCTAGGGAGAGTCCATTGACCAAGCAGCGAGCATTGCGCCGTTCAGACATGATCTGAGGAAGGAATGGGGGGGGAGTGTGCTCTGTTAGAACTACATTGGCCCTGAAGCCCCCACCTCACTACCCACCGACTCAGCAGCCCTACCCACACCCTTCTAGAGCAAAGGTGACAGCTAGTTAAGGGAGTGGAGGGGGCCGTGCCTTGGAGCAGATCTCATGCAGGCTGGTGGCGATGTTCTTGGCAGGTGCCTCACAGCGAAACACGTGGCACTTGAGCATCTGGGTCAGCTTATCTCGAGCTACGTAGGCAAAGTCCCTGTTGGGGGAGGGTCACCTCAGTGTCTCCTAGAACCATCAAATGCCATGCCTGGCCACCGTCCCACCCACAACCTCCCTGTCCATGACAGCCTACAGGGTTTGGCCCTGGTGTTCTGTAGGTTCTGCCTTAAGGAGCTGGGGCGGACAGAGAGGCAAGCATGCTGAGGTGGGGGACAATGCCCAGCACAGCGGGTGGGGAAGGGACAGGGCACACAGAAAGGGAGCCTTGGTGCTTCACAGCATCCAGTCTAGGTGTAGGAGGAGGAGGCACAGTCAAAGCAGACGGATGTTAATACCTCTCTCTGGGTCCGGCAGCACAAGAGAGCCAAAGAACAGATTAGACAAGAGAGCTAACTGCTAGATGGATGAGCCTCCCCCACCCTAGAGACTCCCATGCCCACCTTCCACTGTCCCGCCCAACGCCCCACACACGAATGCTGACGATGGGCTGTGCATGCAGCAGCGTCTGGTTCTGTGGCTCCACCAACTTTAGAGTCTCGTCCTCCAGCTGGAGCAGCAGATCCTTTCCCTGCAAACCCAGGAGGTGGGACTCAGTGGTGCCCTAGTGGGAGGGTGGCAGATCTCTGCCTTCTCCAGCTCAGGGGACACTGGCCACCACTGGGGAGAAGCAGGGCTGACTTGGCTGTCAGATCATCCACCTTTGGGCCTTAGTCTAATAAAGGTTCTTCCATGACTCTTATCATCCCCATCACTGTTAAGCAACCATTTCTCGGGATGCCAGGCTGGGGTTACACATCCATCCCTCAGAGATGCTCCTTAAACCAATATCCACTCCCATGTCTCCACCAGCCCTCCCTGAGACTGGTCAAATCCTCCATATCTCACAATTCCCTGCACACTCCCAGGGTACCACCACCACACCAGTTCAGGCCCTCACCTCTCCCCAGCCCCCAGCCATCGGATCATGTAGATTGTTTTTGTGGTAGGAGAGCTGGCGGATACAATTGTTGACTGCCACACTGCTGCGTCCTGGGGCCAGCTCCTCCTCGGTCATCTCTACCCAGCCTAGGGAGCGCACAGCGAAACACTGCCAGACACAGAAAACAATCGGGGTAGAGATCTGAGATGGAACTGGAGGTACCTTGGGGCACAGGACAGAGGAGCTCCTGACCTGGCACATAGAAAGTGTGAGACAGTCTGAACTTAGATGTAAGGTCCCCAAACAAGACATGGTCAGTAGAGATGCCTGTGGATCTAAGCCTTGAGAGTCCTCAGAGGCCCTTGGGCCAACTGAGTTAAGTACAGAAGCTGTCAGAAGACAGTTCAGCTCATACACACATCCTTGCCTGAAACTGGGAAGAACTCCTTGTTTGGGAGCTTTGCTGAGCCCACAGACATCCTCAAAGCACAGCATAAGGCCTGTCCTCCACACAAGGGACTGCTTACAGAATGGGTGCTGGTCTTGAACAAACCTTGATCCCTGGGTTGGCATTCCGTTGGGACAGCTTCTCTTCCTCCTGGGGAACTGGTTCTGGGCTGGAGGCAGATGGGAACACTTGACACAGCACCTCTATTTTTAGAGTTCTCCCAATACCCGTTCTACATAGACCCAGTCTAACCGTAGTCTGCTGCATCTGACTCACCTGAGGCTCTGAGCTGGGAAGGACAATGTCGCCTCCTCGGGGTCCTTCAGTCCCAACTCCATTGGGGCCTCCTCACTGGGTTCATCCTTTGAAAAGGGATTGAAGAATCAGGCCAAAATGAAGCCCCTTCTCCCACCCCCGCACCCCCAGAGTGAAGCTGGTTCCTTCATTTACCTTCCAAAACTCTCCTTCCTCAAAGCCTTCTTGGTGAGCAAAGCCAGTCCAGGTGAGCTGAAGGAGGAACAGATGTAGGGTGGGAGTTTCGCCCTGTTCTAGAAGACAGACCCTTCCACCCCTGGCATGGAACAAGCCATTGAGTCTCACCTGGGACTCTTCTTGGGGGCTGCTCCCCTGTGAGGGGGAGGCCCGGCCTGGGGGTTCCCACTGGGTGGTCCCTGTTGGGATGTGCCAGTAGTAGGTCCCTGAGGTGTCCTGTACCCTCATCCATCCAGCCGGTAGATCGGAATCCGTCTCGAAAGCGTTGGGGTTCCAGAAGGAATCTGCCAGGTAGGAGGTTCAGTGAGGGTCAGCCCACCCAACAAGCAATCAGATGGCCCATCCCCGTCCCAAGACCCCATGAATGAGAAGGAGTTGGGGAAGCGACATTATAGTTCCTGCTTGCTTCTAGAGCTGGCACTTGAGTCACCATATTGGGAGCCACCAGTGGGGAGCATGGCTCAGGTCTCCTCCTGGGCCCTGCTGCTGCCTACTGTGGCCACATGGAGAGAAAAAGAAAGCAGAGAGGAAGGAGGAGGAGAGGAGATAGAATGACCCAGGTCACCTCATGTATCATGCATAGCCTATGTCTAGCTATAAAAGATACACACACTGCCAGCTCCTCCACACATCCACGTGCACACGACCCACAATATATGTAAGCCCCACCATACACCTGTGCAGCCATAAACTGCACAGCGCACAGAAAATTCTGGAAGGCATCACATACAGATATGCTTGTGAGTTCAGGCACAAGTTGACATAGCAACACCAGTTACACACTTGTGTAGAGCTATGTGTGTGTGTATATATATATATATATATATATATGCCAGTCCTACCAACAGGTGTGTACATACAACATTACCAAAACCTCCCAACATATATGTGAGTACCACATGCACATGCAGGTGGGGAAACACTCAGATACAATATATTATCAACCTATGCTACCGGTGTGCAGATACTAGACACACACACACACACACACACACACACACACACAGAGTCCGTATCTGTGATATATACCCCTCCTCTCCTAGATCTACAGCGCTCCATCCATTCCTGTCCCCGGACTATATGCCAGCCACTTCTGCTCTCTTTGCTAGCCCCACCCCATATCACACCCGGCCCCATGGTGCCCCTCACCTGGACTGTTGTCCTGCAGGATGATAGCCAGGAAGAAGTCCTGGGAGAACATGGCGCTTACTCCCTGCCCCTCCTGCCTCCACCCTCCCTCCTCACATCCCCTCTAGCCTAGCCAGCTGGGCTCACAGCCTGCTGCTGGGCTGCAGAGAAAAGCTCATCCCGCCCCCTTCTCACCAGGGCAGAGCGTCTGCCAGGCAAGATCCTCCTCCGCCTGGAGTTCTCGAGGGAGGGGCCAAGACCACCATACTAAGGAACCTCCTTGGGGGATGGAGATGGGTGAGGAAGAGGAGCTCATGAGACCCCAGCTCTTCTGCTCTTCTTTCCTTAGCCAGGTTTCCCTCCCCAGTCCCGACTCTCCACCCCACCCTCCAGTGGTGACATCAAAGCCACAGTTAAGCCAGTCTTACAAACACCAGGAGGCTCAGCCTCTTGGGAATAGCTCAGCCACCTGGGGCCCTGCAGAATCTATAGGACTCAACATAAACAGGGTGTGGCTTCCAAACCCTCGGGGATCCTTCTCCTAGCTAGACTATCCAGCACTTGCAACTAAAGGGTGGCCTTTGAGGGCCTAAGCCCTAGCAAGCTGGAGGATTTGAGGCTTCCCAGCACCACCCCCCTCACCTGCCAGGGCCCAGCTAGGCTGCAGTGTCTCCTCGGCAACCGCAGCACCGGGATGGCTGGGAGTGCCCAGACTGCTGACGTGCTTCCCGTTACCAAGGAAACCAGGAATCCTGACTGGTCCAAGAGGCAGCACTGAGGGACAGGCAGTCTCAAGATCCAGGCTGCTGGGTACTAAAGGCACAGAGGGGCTGGGAGTAGGTCTGCCTATGCCAAGGTGTTTCCCCACCTAGCATGAGTTATTCGACAAGGAGCTTCTCCATCCTCAGCCTGCAAATGAGGTAAGCCCACAGGCACCCAATGAAAAGGAGCTCTTTTTGCCCATCTACCTGCTAGGCAGCCATCACTGTGTCTCCACCCTCTACTATCTGACTCTACTGAGGCTCAGCAATCATGTGTTTTCCCCCAGATCCCCTCAGGACTTTGCCGCTAAAACCTTCCAGGAACACTAACCCCAAGGGCCCTTGCCCTCCATAGCCTGCCTCATGGTCGGTCAGGCATTTCTGGAATCTGGGGGCCAGTTCACTGTTTCCCCTGACTGAGTCAAGCACACACACACACACACACACACACACACACACACACACACACTGATCCATCTGCCATTTCTGTCAGCCTGTGCTTTCCTGCTTCAAAAAGCTTCGTCCTTCCGATCTGTCCTGGAGGGGGCAGCTCCTCACCCCCCTGACCATCTGGGAGGCCCTTCTGGAGCTTGGCACATCTCTCTCCAAGCACAGCCCACCCGGGGCCTCTGCTTCCATACACACGCACTAATAACACAACCGTACACTCTCCTGCAGGCACTCACGTGAATCCAAATATCCCCATGGCCCTTTCTTCATTCATCCATGAATGCCTTAGTGGCTTAGGCAGGCAAACTACTTTGCTGATGCTCTCTCTCTCTCCTCCCCTCCCCCCTGCACCACATCATTACTACAGACCAGGCGACCAGCATGCTTTAATCTGGATTACGGCAGAAGCCTCTCAACTGATTTCCTTCTGTCTCCACTACAGGCTGCACACTGTAGCCTGAATGATTCTTAGGAGACGCCAAACTAATCAGGTTACTCTCCAGCTTAATGCTCTTAACTGCTTTCTCATTACCTTCAGGACAAAATCCAGACCCCTCCACAGGTTTTATGTGCTGCTAAGAGCCCCTAGCTTTCTGCCTCTCAGCCTTGCCTCTGACAATTCCCCAGATTGGGTTCACTCCACCTTCAGACAAGCACAAAGGGAACTCTCATGACCGACCCTCTCCTCCAGACTCTCTCAGGCAGGGTACCCTCCTAATGATCCTCTACCAACCCACTTATCATCACTGATTGTGAGTCTATTTCTGTTTCCCCACTGTGAGTACCGAAAGGGTAAGAACATCTTTGGCCTTTCTTACACATTCTCAGCGTCCAGGACAAGGCCTTGCTCAGAGTGTAACTCCAACATAGGTAATGACGTTCATTCATTCATCATTCATTCACAAAAATCACTTAATTCACACAGTTCATTCAGTCAACAACTGCTTCGTGGAGATCCTAAAATGGGGAGAAAACCAACTTCGGTTCCATCCTACCCCATTTCTACTGAGCAGAAACCCACCACCTGCAGTTCTCATGGCAGAAGCAACACAGACAAGAACATTCCTCCCCTTGGGACTGGCCTAACGCCTGCATCCAACAACTCCTAGAATCCACCAGGACTACTTTGCTGAGTCTCCTCTCACCCCTCCCATGGCCTCCCTGAGATCACTGGCCATACCCAGCACACCCTTAGTTCTTCTGTTCTGCTACCCTCCCACCTCAAAGGACCAGAACATAGCTATCAGCGATGACTTCAGGAGCCACTAAGCAACCAAGCCCCTGTTTGGCCAGTGAGCCCCCTGTCCAGGGTTGCAAGCTGTAACCTGCAGTGCTACAAGGCTCTAAGATACACATATGTCCTGCACAGAGCTCTTGAAAAGACAGAAATTAGTTGCTGAGTGTTAGCATCCAGAAACTGAGATAGTTTACATCAGAATCTAACTTTCAGTTTGTACATTTTTTTCTCCAAACTCAATCTAATAAAGAACCAGCTTGAGTAAAACAGATGTTCCCTTTACAAAGGATGGGGACATTGGCCATCAGAAGCCACTAACATGACACAAAGAGAAATAATTACCGTTGGTAAGGTACCACCTATGAGGTGTTCTCAAAGAAACAAAACAAATGCCACTCAAACCTGAATCTGGTAAAGGCTCTAGAATTATCTACTACATTTATCTAATTATCTATTACAAGAAATCTAGAAGAGGAATATATTCAAAAACACTTAGGGAGAAAGGCTTAAAAATTCACATCATAGAAAACTCAGGACAGAAATGTGTGTGCACACAATCAATAGATAAATAAAGGGAGAACTTATATACATTTTAAAAAATTTAAAGCCAGGTGTTATGGCTCATGTCTATAATCCCAGCACTCAGAAGAGAGAGGCAAGGGACCAGTTTGAAGTCAACTTGGTCTACATAGTGCACTGTGAGATCTAGGTTAGCCAAAATGACAAGATTTAATAACCAAAATGAAAGAAAGGGAGAAAGAAAGAAAGAAAGAAAGAAAGAAAGAAAGAAAGAAAGAAAGAAAGAAAGAAAGAAAGAAAGAAAGGAGGGACGGAGGGAGGGAGGGAGGGAGGGAGGGAGGGAGGGAGGGAGGGAGGGAGGGAGGGAGGGAGGGCAGGCGGGCAAGGGAGGGGATAGGAGGGGAGGGGAGGGGAGGGGAGGAAGGAAGGGGTCAGCAAGAGAGCTCTTCAGGTAAAGGTGCTTGCTGCCAAGTCTAGTGACCTGAGTTCAGTCTCCTGAACCCACATGTTAGAAGCAGAGAATCAGCTCCTGAAAGTCATCCTCTAATCTGCCCATGCATGAGCATGCATTTCAAACAAAACAAAACAAAAGCATAACCATTGTGGCTCATCTGAATATCAATCCATATAGTTCTCCTCTTTTCAAAAGGCTAAGTGGGACATTTACCACACAATGTGGAGAATGTTAACATTAAGTGGACATCTGATGATAGGAAGGAATCACAATTTTTGTTTCTATATAAGCAAAACAAGGCTGGGTATGTGGGCATAGTGGCTCATGCCTATAGCCAGCCCCAGGACAGTTTGGTAGAGACAAGGCAAGTGTAGGGTCCATCTAGGTTACACAGAGAAAAAAAATATAATATATATATAAAACATATGTATAATATATGTGTATATATATCCTAGATGGGGTTCAGAAGTAGATAAGACATTGACCCACCGAGGTCACTGTGCATTGATGATTACTGAAACTGAGTGATGAATAAGTCAGGCTCATTACTGTGTTGCCTCCACTTCTGTATGTGCTTGAAAACATTCAGTTAGGCTTTTCAACAAAGCGATGGGTGGAGCTCTCAGGTATCTGAAATGTATGTCCCCTACCAGGAACCATTTGTAGGGTATAGGTACTATTAGTACCTTAGAAGTGAAAGTCCTTATCTCTGCCTCCCATCTCTCTTCCAGGCATAGAACCCGGGTCATGCATGCTAAGCACATTATCTAGCATTAACTTATATCACCCCTCAACTGCAGCTTTTCTTATATCCCCACCCTCAGATCTTCTGGGCTGTAGCTGTAGCTACAATAGAGAAATCTTTACTCTCTATAACATTACCAAATACAGAACTTCAACTTTATTAAACAGGTCACATTGAGTGATCAGTTGATCACTCTTTGTTCTCTAGTATCTCCCCAGGAGGAAGCATCAGTGTACTTCTCTGTCCCCTAACTTTTAGCCAGCATCTCATTCCCGGCAACATGGCATCCTTGCAATGGCCGGCACGGCACTCTGCATGCGGCATGTGGTTCATAAGTAGAAGCCAACCCCCACACTTTGCAGACAGACATCTGTGGGAAGATGCTGGGTGCTCCCTCTGGACGTAGATGTGACTGCTAAAAGAGGCCATGTGCACTGGTGACTGCGTAACACAGGGCTCAGCACTCACGCAGGTCTAGACTCAGCTCTGCTTTCGATCTTAGTTGATCATGAGCTGGGACTGTCTGTGACCCTCAGGAAGCCACTAAACTTGCCTGGGCCTCTTTCTCATCATTTGTAATTTGGCCTTAGAAAGAGTATGTCTTTCTAAGAGACATTGCTCTAATTACTGAATGCCATAATGCTTAGCAGAGGGTCAGTTTCTCAGTAAGCACTCAATAAACCAGTGACGCTACACATCAACCACGGCAGCACACATGATGAATAGAGTCAGCCTTCATGGCATGCATGATGGACATGGATGTATCAAACTGTCCAAGCACCCCCTGACTGAGAGAATGTTGGACTGAGGGTATAGGCTCTGCAGCTCATGCTCAGGCTGGCCTTGGCCTCTGCACGGAGAAGCCAGACTTCTGACCCCATGCCCTCCCATATTGCCACATCTAGCTCCACAAGGTACCTGTGTCCTCCGGGGAGCCATAGGAGGGGCTGCCCTGTGATAAGGTGGCCCAGCTTGAGTCCTCATCACTGGCTGCACTGTTTCGCATGCCAAATAGGAGGCTAGCACTCTTGCTGTGTTCCCGGGGGCCGTCTGTGAGGGCCTGGGGCCCAGAGGGGACTTCCACATTCTCCAGAGGCTCAGGTAGCCCTGGAGGAGAAGACAAGTCCTCCTCCTCCTCCTCCTCCTCTTCGTCTTCATCATCCTCCTCAGCCTCTCCTGCTGCCTTCTCCTCTCCTTCATCTGGTCCCTGTTCCTGGGTGTTGATGATCAAGGCGGATCCATGAAGCCCTCGGTTGGCTGCATTGTGGGCCGAGAGCTCCAGCTCAGAGTATAGATGCATTAAGCCTTTGGGACCCAAAGGTGCCGTCTCAGCCTCCTGGCTGGCCTCCTCCGCCAAGGTCAAGGTCACATTTCGGTTCTGGTCTCGGTGGGCTGTGGCAGCCCTCCGAAGCTGGTTCTGGCCTTCCTTTAACCACTTGGCATTGGCAGGGCCTGGTTCAGGCACACTACCCTCTCCCATAGCACTTCGAAGGTCCTTGGGTACCACAGCTGTGGCTTGCAGCTTGGCGTTGAGCAGCTGGTTATGGGCAGCGTGCAGGGGTAAGGGGAAGCTGAGTGCAGGGCCTCCGTGGCTGTTAGCGTTAATGGCCGACTGGCTCAGGGATGATGGAACAGACATGGCCTTGGTAGATCCTGTGAGACAGGGAGGAGAGACCATGTTGAGTGTTCCTGTTGCTGCCCCAGACTTAGGTCCTGTTCCTCATCTTCTTGTAACTCAGTAAGCCAGCAAACACCAATCCATGTGCCATGAACTACATTCCCACCAGACACCTGTCCCTACAGCCCCATCCCCACCACAAGCCAGGCCCAGCTCTGCAACCCAGCCTTTTCCCTTGTGTTCTGAGTAGCCCAGTGGTGCCTGCTTTCTCTTTACTACCAAAAGCAGGATGTCTGCACAATGGCGCTCTGTGCATCCCCACGCCCCACTTGACCAACTGGGGCTCACTGTGCCAGGGACACAGACAGCACAGCACAGCACAGCACAGCCTTCAGTGGTTTGGATACTAAACACCGACTGCCACAGTGCTATCTGGAGCCTCATCGTTGCCAGCCCCCTGGGCTGTGTTCCCTTCATTATAAGTCACTAATACAGTCATCTCTAAGCCCACTCTACACTGGGGACTAGTCAGACAGGAATGATGGATGTGTCCTGTCAGCAGACATCATGAAAGACAGCAGGTCACAGAGGAAGGGCCTTCAGCTCCAGCTCTTGGCTCTCCTGACTATAGACAGTGTCTGTGAAATATCTCACCTAGGGTACCAGGCTCCCCTGCCAGCCCTGGTCAAGGGCTGGTCACCTGGTTATGGCATGGTCACCTCAGGAGACTCTAGCCTTTCAGGTCATTGTCCAAGGATCACTATGAGGAAGACTTTTCCTACACATCCACTTTTAAACTGTAGGCTACCTTTCCCCAACTCAGTAACCCATTCTTCCCAGGCATGGATCATCATCTACCATGCTAATTTAGCTTTTGTATTTGTTTACTGATCTACTCCTGGCTAAGTTCTATGTTGCTGAAAATTCTGCATTACTATTGTTGTTATTATTTTCAATAAAATACTCCCAGCTTCTAGCAATGTCCTGGTACAGAGCAAGAAGCAGGAGCCCAGAAATTACCATTCATTGAGTAAGTATACAAACCTACCCTCACATCTCCCCAGACTCCATTTTAGACTCTTCTCAGAAAACACTTCATTTCATGCTTTGGATCTGTCTGTCTCAGCAGTAGCTCTTGGTACCTCAAACACACTCTTCCCAGTCTACATGTGAAAGGGGACCTCTTGGTTAACAATGTCATCCATTTCTCAGTAGTCTTCCTCACCAGTTCCCACCAGGCTCTGAGTATGACCTATCCTCCCTCAAGGGACCCCCTCCCCAGACCTTCCCTCAAGGCCAATCTGTCCTTTTCTCTGTCCCTGCCTATTCTGGAACTCTATGAACCCTGCTCTCCTTGGAACCCCCCAACACTAGTTCTTTCCCCACCATCCACCTCCCACTCACTCTCAACTCTCACTGCAAACCCTCCCTCAGTCAAGCCCTGTTGTCACTCTCCCTCCCAATGGTTTCCCTCAAAGTTCCCTCTTTCTACTGAACCCTTCCTCTGCACACAAGTCCCCAACAACCCAGCAGTTGCAGGTCTTACTTTCTGACCCCCCCTGTGCAGCTCTTCCCTTTAACATCTTACTCAATGCCCCCCACTCCTTATTCTCTAGCTGAGGTGTCTGACTCTGACTCTCCACTGCCTCAGTGTGCCCCAATGCAGAGTAAGTGCAGATGTTATAGGGTGCCCAAGCGAGGCTCTCTCCCATTTCTTCAGGCTTAGCCAGGGATCCTGAGACAGAAGCCACTATCTGCATTTTTACCATTTCTAGCACCTGGGAATCTAGCACAATGCTCTGAATAGTTGTATAAAATAAATGAAATAAGGTTTCTGTCCATGTGTCTGCTTCACCTTCATGTTTAACTAACTGCTGATCTGATCAGGGTGGTTCCACCTGGGCTGTGAGGAAACTCATGGTCACTGGAATAAACGAAGGGGAAAAAATAGGCAGTTCGGTCTCCACCCAGAACCACAGTGATTTTCCAAAAATGGAAACCAGATTGTGTCACTCCCCGCTTGACAAAATTAAAGGGCTCACCACTGCCTTTAGGATAAAGGCTGAGCTCAGTTTACAGGATACCTGAGAGGCCACTGCAGCCAAACCTAGCACCTCTCAAGCCATCCCTCCCTCCCTCTCACACCTTATACTCAGCCACATGAAGTATGGGAGGTTCTGGAACACATCAAACAAAGCCTAAGTCTTTGTTTACATTGTTCCCTCAGCCTGGAATCCACCCCTTCTTGTAAGAACCTCCTCCTTGTATTTCAAACCTTCCCTCAGCTCTCAGGGCTCCTAAGCAATCTTCCCTGGACTTTCTTTACCCTCCAATGACCACTCCCTTGTCTGTGCTCCATAACACCTAGCGTCACATGCTATCAGAAAATATGAAACTCTGTCTGACTCAGTATTACAATATCGGCATAAAGGGGAACATGTTGTGTGTCTGCCAGAGTGGCCACTGTAAAGAAGGATAGGACGGATGATGGGGGCAGACACTGGAGAACTAGGTACCTGGGAGCTTGGCACTGGCTGGGAACAGATACCCAGGAAGCTTGTCCTGTCACCTTAGGCTAGAGTGGATGAAGGTGGTCTTAAGGAAGGAGCTAGAGAATGATGAAGGGGGCCTGACCGGGAAGATGGGACAGAGCCTGGCCAGGTAAGGCTCCGGTCTGTGAAAAGAGGGAGAAAAAGAATGAAACCCGAAGTCCTGGCTCACTGACTGTTCAATGGCAGCATCTCACAGAGACCCCATGCCTCTGACAGCTCACAGGATATCAGGAATGATGAACTCTCTGAGGCAATGGTGGAGAAAAGCCATGTTTCTAAGTCAGGCTGGGACTGGCTTTCATAACACTAGGAAATGTACCTGAAGAGAACACAGGTTCTGTGTCACTGGGTGCGTGAAGAGCCAGGTTGACTTTAGGGCAGCCCTGACCATCAGGACACCAGAGAAGAAGGCAATTTTAGATTAGATTGGGTAAGTTTGTTGCAAGTGCCGAGACATAGCCGTCTAGCCTGAGGCAATGTGGCCACCACCCTGACTTTTTGAAGCCAAAAAGATAACCAGGTACATAGTTTCTTGAAAAAAGAATAATCCAATCTCTCCTCTCTCACTGGGGTTATCTATACTTGGGACATCTCAGAGGATAAAAAGGTGCCAACATGGTTCATAACATGAGTGATCTTGCCAAAAAGCCAGATGACCGAGCTCAATCCTCAGGAACCACACGGTGGAAGGCAAAAATGAACTCCATAAATTGTCTTTTGACCTCCATACCTTTATATCTTCACTGTGGCTCCTGCATACCTACACCCCTCTCCTCCACAAAGATAAATGTACAGCACGAAGCTAAGTCGGGCCTTGGGTAGAGACTAAGGAGGAACCCACAAAGCCTGAAAAGGCTAACATCACACCATAGGTCAATGAGCTGAGTCCTGTCCAAAGCCAGGAGTCTTCCAACCTGACAGCCTACAAGATGCCAGGCACTGCACTAAACATGGTCAAGGGTATCAACAATAGAAAATGGTTCCTCCCCTGGAGGAAGTCATACTCTTGGGAGTCACTGCACAACTCCTTACTGTATAGTAGGACACCAATCTCTAGGACAATTCCTAGTATCTATAAGTACTTTCTTCTTTTTTTTTTAATTTACATTTTATTTACATTTATTTTTTATTTACATTTATTATTTTGTGTGGGGGCACACCTTCACTATAGCACAAGTGTGAGAACAACTGAAGAGAGTCTGTTCTCTCTCCACCACGTGGGGCCTGAAGACTGAACTCAGGTCATCAGGTTTGATACTAAGCATCTTCGTCTGCTGACATCATCGCACCTGCCCACCAAAAGGCACTTTTCATTGGTGGAATAAATCAGTTACTGTGATAGAGAAAGAATACCACATGACTAGACCCTTGGCTTTCTGCAGCTCTAGGAGCGAAGCCTGCTTGCACATCAATCTCCTGGACCACCCCTCAATTCTCCCAGTCTCTCAATTTCCTTTCCAATTCCTGGAAGAAAGGGAAGTCACTAATTGGGGAACATCCTCAAACCCCAAACGGGATGAATCTGTTCTTTCTCTTTTTGTCTAAAACCAAGTGTTTCGCCTACTACTTAGATGTAAGAGCAAAGTGTTTCTTGGCCTGACCTTCCCTTAAGCTCCTTAGGGCCTCTTTCTCTCCACACTCACTACAGCCATTTCCTCTCTTCCCTTTTGGCTTTTTTAACTCTGCTTCCATTCTCAGTAAGACTTGGTAACAGCATCTACTAAGGTCCAGATGGCCCCCCTGGCATTTAATAGATGTCTGGCCAGCATGTGTACTTTCAGCAGAATTTAGCCTCAGGAGCCCCTTGTCCAGTGTGCATTCATAGCTTCCATGATCTACATTCCTGGATTTCTTTCCATGAATCTGGCTACCCGTTTGTTTGGGGTTTTGTTTTGTTTGCCTGCTTGTTAAGACTTCCTTGCTGGCTCATCTTCCTCCCAGCCATTAGAGGCTGGGTTTCCCACAGCGTTGACTTATACCCTTTTCTCTTCCTTGGCCTGTGTTCGGTAGAAGTATTCATTCATGCCCCCAGACCCAGTTACCATCTATACAACGATGATTTCCAAACTTGAAGTTCCCTCATCGGAACTCCAGACATGAACTTTCAACTCCCTACCCAACAACTCCATCTAGCTGTCCCAGAAGCCTCTCAAACTAATACATTCGTTCATGTTTCTCATTCCTACCATCCTATCTCATTCTCTTTCAGGATCCGAGACCACGGGATACAGTGCACCTGTTCTGTCCTCTGTTGTATGATCCTAGAGATACATGTGCGGCCCTTGCTGTCCACTCCCAGACAACGATCACATTCTGAGAAAATATTCTGGACTTATCCACTCTGTACCTAACAACTAACACTCATAGTCTGCACCAAAGTCAATGATCTTATGGTCAAAATCCGTAGCATTGTCTAAACTGCCCTGTTATCCCAACCATGGCCCTCACCCTCTGGCCCCAACTCTTGTCATTGACCTGCCCAGCCTAAGCTGCTTTCTTTGATTCCTGGAAGGCATAAGCATGGTCTGAGCCTCATTTTCCCAACTCTCCCTTTACATTCTAGTTCAAGCTGAATACTCCTAAGAGCATCTTCCCTTGGCCCCTTCTCGCTTAGCCACCCTGACAGCCTAGATTCTGTTCTTCGGATCTTTCAGCGCACCATGCATCTTCCTTCATGATGCTGACTATCTTTACAATGTCATTCTTATTTGACTTCCTGCAAAGACATCACTTCTCTGTGGACGTGAACCCAGTCTATTCTGTTTTCTTATGACATCTTTAGTACCTCTCGCGGTGCCTTGTAAATATTAGGTGCTCAAATCCTATTTGTTAAATGAATAAATGATTGGATGCATTTTTAAAACGACCATTATGAGTGCTGTGTAACTAAGAGGGAATAAACAAGAGCAGTCAGGGGGGCTGTCTTCACTAAGTGTGACAGCAATTGAGCTCCAGTGACATTAGCAGACCTGAGAAATATTGAAGTCGTGGGCATGACAGAGCTTGGTGAGATCTGATGTCGAGAGGTGAGGGTGAATGTTGCTCAGACCCCACCTCACTGTGACCATAACCTGAACTGAATGGACAGATGTCATTGAGAGAGGCTGAAGGAACAACAGACATGTAAGTGAGGTATGAGGGGAACAAGAGATGTTAATTAATTCACCTTGAAATCTGTAGGTTTGGAATTCCTGTTGAACTGTTCAAAAGGATGTCAGAGGACAGTTGAGTATATATGAGTTTGCATTTCAGCAGTGGTCTGGGCCAGACAAATAAATTTGGGACTCAGCAGCTTATATATGAAATTTAAAGAGTTAGACATGCAAGAAATGGTCAAGGGAAAAGGTCAGAGTGAAAGAACGCAGCTCAGGCCAGAATAGCATCACATATGCAGAGACGAGACAAGAGAACACTTCAAAGCAATAGACAGTGCCTAGGAGGAAAACCAGGAAAAAAAATGCTTCAAGGAGACTGACACATACTCAGTGGTAATGGGCTCACAGCCGCCAAGTGTCCATTGGAGTTACAAGGAGGGCTCCAGTGACCTTGCTCAGAAGCTTCGGTGGATGTCAGAGACAGAATGGAGTGGATTTTTAAAATGAATGGGAAATTAGGGGCTCAGAATGCAACCTACAAACAGGACTCGGAAGAGGCTGGAAATAACATCTGAATTGGAGAGGGAAAACTGCTCCTAAGGAGCACTCTAGTCGCTGCTAGGCCTCTCTGTCAGGCTGAGATGGGAACCCCGCCGGTCCCAGGGCACACCCCTCGGTCGCTGAGGACAACAGAATGCAGCTTGACAGATCCCAAGCCTGGGGCTCTAGTCTGGAATCGCACGGCCTGGCTCCTACCCGGATCCAAGTCCCCTTCCCAGCATTAGACGTCCCCTCCCCCACTCTTCTATCGCCCCTCGCTCTCCCCCCCCCCCCCCCGCTCACCCCCTCCTCCCCGCCCCCGCCGGGCATCCTAGAGGATCAAGAAGCAAAGCTTTGGGGAGCGGTCGGTGTTAGGACCAAAGTGATCCTGCGGAGGGTGATTTTGCAGGCCCGCGGTAGGAAGGCGGCGAAGGGAGTTGGGTGGGGGGTAATCAGGCCTGGCTTGGAGACCTGGACTTCTGAGAAGAAGAGGCTGCAAGGGTTAAGGGCTGCTGAGGCTGGGGATCCTGCTCCCGGGGCTGGGCTGGAGACGGAGCAGCACCTACCTGCGCGGCGAGGCCCCAGGCCCAGGTGGCGAAGGTAGCTCAAGCTGCAAGGCTCCCGCAACACCGCAGCTTCTCCATCACAACATCCCCCGCCCAGGAGCGCGCAGGCCGCGAGGCCGCGCCCCGAGCGGCGGAGCCGCGCACGGGAGGGGGAGGGGCGCCATCTTGGCCGGGGCGGGGCGCGCGAGCGAGTGCGAGCCGCACTGGCTGCAGCTGCCCCAGCCGCACCCTGCAGACCCTTGACCCTCGCAAGCCCTGCGTCCCAGGCCTCCTGTCTATCCCCGCACGGCTGCACCCAACTCCCAGGACCCTGCCCAGCTCTCCCCTTCCATGCCACCGTGGACTCACCTCCGCGTCGGTCCTGCACCGACGCCGGGAGACGCGCCTAGAGCACGGAGTCTGATCCGCTAGGGAGGGGGGAAGGAGGAGGGTGGAGAGAGACACGGGTGCTGGGACCGTGGCTGCGCCTCAAGAGGCTGGCAGCCGGCTGCTCTCTGGCTCTTGTGGTAGCACTCCCTGACGTCCTGTGGATAATAATAGCGCGTATTTATTGACCGCTTACTCTGTACCAGGCTCTATGTTCAACCATTTGCTTGCATTCATCCTCAAACCAGCGCTGTGCAATTCCCACAATTGTTGTTCTCGGGATTTGAGAGGCAGGTGCTGACATTCTGAAGGGTAACACGACTTGCCCTCAGTAACAGAGTAAGTGGTTAAACTAAACCAGAACTGAGATATTTCTTACACTCTACCCGTGCCTCTGAATATAAAGCTATGACACAGCGTCCCCCACCCCGCCTCCCCCCCCCCCACTGCACTCCAGGGTAGAAATTAACTCTAGGAAAGGACCAAATGGAGAACTGAGTGGAAATTAAACAGAAATGCTGTACTTGGCTATTTTCCTGTTCACTGCAGGCCCTGGATAGACAATGAGGCAAATCTTAATGGTCAGATCCCTGACATCAAGGGCAAAGAGGGGCAGAAACCCCAAAAGCATTGTCCCCTGAGCTGTGGGCTCGGTGGGCTCTGAACATACTGAAAAACTGATTGGAGATGCATCTAAGTCTAACAGTGCCCAAATCTAAATTTGTTATTTCATCTTATGTTCATCTTCTAAAGAATTTCCCTGACGTGGAAAAGTACACACACACACACACACACACACACACATACTCTTAATGCAGGGTCACTTTATCAATCTCTGGCTTGTTCAAAGCAAGTACTCCAAAGTACTTTGAATATACTTTCATTTATCCCTGGGTAAATATGAATGTTTTAAATTTTTGTTATAGACATTTGCACTTATGTGCAAAAGTGGAGCAGTGTAACAAAACTCCCTATGTCCATCACTCATCTTGTACAGTTACTGACTTGTGGCTAAGAATCCATTGTAATCTGACAAGCACCTAGGAAATACAAACCATGTTGGATCCCAAGCCGGACATAAAGATCCCCAAAAGAATCTGGTTCAGCTGCATCCCACCTGGAAGACACGCACCTGACCTGGATCCTTGAGAAATGAGCACGTGTTACCTAGAAGGACATTCATTCATTCACTCACTCACTCTCAGCAAATAGGTGTATGGTATGACACACTGTCCTTGGTGCTAACACCCAGAAAGCAAAAGAGAGTTCCTGCTTTCATTCAGCTTACAGATTAAAAGAGGGAAGAGACACCACATAGGTAATTAAAATTATGGTGTCTTAAGGAAAAGACACGGGACACTGTGTGTGTCAGGTTATTCTGGCCCAGGAGATTTGGAAGGCTCCCACAGGAAGTAAAGTTTAAGTGTGAGGACAGGATGACATAGAGGTCACACAGAAGAGTAGAAAATTACTCAAAGTAGCAGGAGTACAGGAGGAGTGTGAAGATTGCTGTAGTTTAAAGATGGCCACCCAAACTCACGGTGAGTCGAGAGGGCCATAACCAAGGCCAGCCTGAACCCCAGAAGTCTGCCTCAACCCCTCCCACCCACCCTGGCCCCCCGGAAGTCGTGAAGGTTCAGCTTTTATGGGTGAATTTGTTCGTTCGTGGTTTAATGTATTATAGGGTTGTGTGGAGAACAGGTCTAGTATAAAAGCTAGTTTGTCTGTGTCTTTTTTTTAGCACGTCCCTCTTCTTACCATAGAGATGACCCTGTGCTATCTTAGACCCCCACAGAATCCTAACATCAAGTTGAACCTCACAAAGTGTTCACCTTGATCTTGGACATCCCAGATTCTAGAAATATCAGTAAATACCCTGTCTGTGGTACTTAGTTGTAACCTCAGAAAACAGACTAAGGCAAGTGTGGTGGTACATAAAAATGACAGAGAAGATAGAATAGTGTCAAATCAAGTTGAGCCTTCTATAGTCAGTTCTGAACGTTAAGTAGAAAATCATCAGAGGGCTGGAGAGATGGCTGAGTGGTTAAGAGCACCAACTGCTCTTCCAGAGGTCCTGAGTTTAATTCCCAGCAACCACATGGTGGCTCATAACCATGTGTAATAGGATCTGATGCCCTCTTCTATCTAGTGTGTCTGGAGAGAGCAATGGTGTACGCATATACATAAAATAAATAAATAAATCTTATATATATATAAAAGAAAGTCATCAGAGTGTGGATGTTGAGAAGGGTGGAGATCAATTAGGAGGTAATTAAGGTAGCTAAGGTGGGATGTGATGACTAAGACCTATACCAGCAGGATTAAGAATGGAGAACATTGCATAGACTCAATAAATTCAAGAGACAGAATAAACAGAAATTTAGTGATCAGTTAATTAACTGGGCATTGGCTTGAGGACATGGCAGAAAATAACTTCTAGATTTTTTGCTTTGACCAGTGAGAAAAGTCAGAGATACCACTCACCTAAAATGGCCCACCAAAATTTTTCAAATCTCATTGAACAAGGGGCTGAGGTATTCAGGAAATATTTATAGATAATCACAAACTTGGACAATCTGGCAAGAATGATGAGCATACATTAGTTATTTTTCTTTCTTTCTCTTTCTCTTTCACTTTCTTTTCTTTTTTTGTTTGTTTATTTTCAAGACAGAAATTCTTTGTTTAGCCCTGTATGTCCTATAAGTTGCTCTGTAGACCAGGCTGGCCTCAAACTCACAAAGACTCACTGCCTCTGCCTTGAGAGTGCTGGGATTCAAGGCATACATCACCACCACCACAACCCACATTAGTTACTTTTCTGTTGCTCTGATAAAACACGACGACTAAGGCAATTTATAGAAGGAAGAGTTTATTTGGGGCTTACAGTTCCAGGGGGATGGAAGCTCATCACTACCACGGCAGCAGGCAGGAAGGTATGGCACAATCACAAGGCAGAGAATTAACAGAAATGTATCAAGTCTTAAAACCTCAAAGTGTGCCGAGCAGTGGTGGCACATGTCTTTAATTCCAGCACTTGGGAAGCAGAAGCAGGCGGATTTCTGAGTTCGAGGCCAGCCTGGTCTACAGAGTGAGTTCCAGGACAGCCAGGGCTATGCAGAGAAACCCTGTCTCAAAAAACCAAAACAAAACAAAAAGACCTCAAGTGTGTCCCACTGATTCACTTCCTATAATAAAGCCACACCTCCTTATCCTTCCCATGCAGTTCCACCAACTGGGGACCAAGTGTTCAATTTTATGAGCCTTATGGGGTGGCAGAGAGGCATTCTCATTTAAACTTCCATAGTCTAATTAGCTAGAGTATAAGACAAGAAAAAGATGCATACTTCATACAGGTAGTGTTCTGGTGTGTTAGATTTATACAGTCTTCCTGAATTCCTTACCTACTCCTAGGCTTACAAAACCTTCTGACCTACACAGAATCAGTATGCATCCACACTCTCCCTTTCTCTGCTCTTCTCTCTCATCCTATTAGGGGTTTTGTTTGTTTGCTTTGTTTTGTTGTTGTTGTTTTCCAAGAAAGGATTTCTCTGTGTAGCTGCCATGTAGACTAGGCCAGCCTCAGCCTCACAAAGATCTACCTGCAGCTGCTTCCCAAATTCTGGGGTTAAAGGCATGCATCACCATTGCTCAGTGAAATGTTGATTTTATATTATACTTTTTCTTTAAAAATATACTTTTTTTTAAATTTGAGGTAATAAACTCTCGTACTACTGGGTGGTAGCATTTATTTAAAAAATCTATAGAATAAAATATTCTTGTGGAGGTGGAATTCAGAAACCAGATTCCAGACCTGGCAAGAACTTCCTTAAAACACTTCAATAGAACTATCCTAGCCAGGTGGTGGTGGTGCACACCTTTAATGCAGCATTCAGGAGGCAGTGCCAGGAGGATCTCTATGAGTTGTAGGCTAGCCTGGTCTACAGAGTGAGTTCCAGGACAGCCAGGACTACGCAGAGAAACCCTGTCTCGAAAAGCCAAAACCAACCAAACAAAAAGAAATCCTAACCCACAACAGCACTAAGGTAAAAAGACAAAGGCCTGAGACCTGAACTTGAGAAATGCCAGGGCTTGGAGAGCCAGCAAGGGAAAGAACAGGACAGGAAAGGAAAAGAAGCCAAGAAGAAACTTGAGAGTAAGAGAGGAATTGAGAGAAAGTAACATCATGGATAAGATCCAAGGGAAGGAATTCAAGGACTATTAAATGGTCGACAGCATCAACCACTGCAAAGATTTCCAATAAGGTCAAAGCAAAAACAGCATTCTTTGAATTCAGCATGATGAAGGTCGTGAACCCCCATAGTCTGATCCACATCAGCAGAAAACTGAGGTTCCCAGAGTGATGAACTGAGCAAACAGAAAGTAGGTAGGTAAGTAAATGAAGGCCCTCCATGTGAGATGCTTGGAAGAAACAGGAGGTAACAAATGGAAAACGATTGGAGAATGGAGTTTGGTTTGGGAGACTGGAGAGATGGCTCAGCTATTAAGAGTACTGGCTGCTTATTTAGTGAACCCCCAGCACCCACAGAGTGTCTCCCAATCGTCTGTAACTCCAGTTTCAGGGGATCTGATGCCCTCTTCTGGTCTCTGGTGCACAGACACATGCATCCAAAACACCCTTATGTGCAAAAAATAAATCTTTTTTTAAAAATTTAAAGATTCTAGCCTTGTGGCATGGAGATTCCTCAAGAAACTAAAAACAGCCGGGCAGTGGTGGCGCACGCCTTTAATCCCAGCATTTGGGAGGCAGAGGCAGGCAGATTTCTGAGTTCGAGGCCAGCCTGGTCTACAAAGTGAGTTCCAGGACAGACAGGGCTACACAGAGAAACCCTGTTCTGGAAAAACCACAAAAAAAAAAAGAAAAGAAAGAAAGAAAGGAAGAAAGAAAGAAAGAAAGAAAGAAAGAAAGAAAGAAAGAAAGAAAGAAAGAAAGAAAGAAAGAAAGAAAGAAAGAAAGAAAAAACATAGCTTTTGGGAGACAGAGGCAAGAGGATCTCAATTTGGAAGCCAGTCTGAGAGAGAATGTCTAGAGAGATGGCTTAGTAGTTAAGAACGCTTTCTGCTTCTGCAAAAGACAACGGTTTGGTTCCCAGAACTCATGTTGAGATGCTCACAGCTCTTGTAATTCTAGCTCCAGGGGATCCTACTCACCTGGCCTCTATGCATAGTCATGTGCATGAGCCATACATCTACACAGACACATATGCACACATATGTGCTTTTTTTTTTTTTTTTGGGGTGACAGGATTTTTCTCTGTAGTGCTGGCTGTCTTGGAACTCATTCTGTAAACCAAGCTAGCTTTGAACTCAGAGATCCAGCTGTCTTTGTCTCCCTAGTACAGGGATTAAAGATATGCACCACCACATCTGGCTCACATTTAAGAAAAACAGGTTTATTTACTTTTATTTTTGTACTAGGGAAGGATTAAGGTCAGAGGGGAGCTTTGCATGCCTTGAGAGTGAGCTACAGGTAGTTGTGAGCTGCCTGACATAGGTTCTGGGTTCTGAACGCGCATTCTCTGTGAAAGTATTCCATGCTCTTAACTGTCCATCCATCTATCCAGACTCCACATAAATAAACAAACAAAGTAACTAAAAACAGAAATTGCATCAAACCCAGAAACCACACTCCTGTTTACTATGTTTTACTGGTAGCATGTTTTCCAGCACTTCTACACTCAGTTATGAGACTCAGTCTGGGAAAGGGGTGCTTTAGAGACCCACCCTTCCTGTTCTTTATTTATATGGGGGTCTTAGTCCCACAACCCACTTCTTGTAGACTCCAAACTCAGAACCAGTCTCCCATAGTGACCAATTCAGAGATGGGCACATGACCAAAGAACATGGAAATCAGGTCCAGTGATTTTCCTGGAACTGTCAAGCATAGTGTAAGCTTGGCAGATGCCTTCTGATAATGAGGCCAGCCTGAATAGAGGAGGAGGAGGAGGAGGAGGAGGAGGAGGAGGAGGAGGAGGAGGAGGAGGAGGAGGAGGAGGAGGAAAAGCAGGGTTCAGGACAGAGAGGCCTGACAATGTCAGCTTAATATCTGTGCTTACCTTTGCTTGAAGTCATAGTTGTAAACCAACAAATTCTCTCTGCTTCTACAACTTCAAGTTTTGTTTTTTACAACTGAAGAGCTGTGATGGGCTTGACTAGGGCAGATTTCACCTGTTGGTGCTCATTCCTACCCTCATTTCTCTGTAATCCCCTCTGTACCACCCAAGCCCAAGATCTGAAAAACACAGCTCTCCAATTTCCTTGTCGGCTCCTTTCCCAGTTAAGTCTGAAGGTGAAGGGAAGGAAATCTCTCCCTCCTTTTCTCTCCCCGTGTCTGGCCACATCAGCAGTGGTTCCTGCATAACACATGTAGGGATGGGTCCAGAAGCACTGGCAATGCAAGGCAGTCTCGATGTGTCAGACCCAGGTTCTGCATCTTTGGAGGACAATGCCTCTGTCCTGTTTTGCTCCTCTCAACCACAAGTGGCAGTTAGCTTCCTAGTGTTTGGGTGACGCTGTTCTCCCGCACAGCCATCTCCAAACCTCAACTTTGTAACAACTTCTTTTGCTCATCTACTAAATTCTCATCTACTAGGAATGTTCAGAGTGGTTTCTGCAGCCACACTATACAATGATTGGTGCAACACATATACGAGTTTGCACATGCATGCAGGGCTCTCTCTCTCTCTCTCTCTCTCTCTCTCTCTCTCTCTCTCACACACACACACACACACACACACACACACAGAGAGAGAGAGAGAGAGAGCTCAGAAAGTGTCAGTGTAATGGTACATGCCTATAATCCCAGCCTTTGAAAGGTGGAAACAGGAGAAAGGGGAGTTTAAGGTAATTCTCAGCTGCAAAGAGAGTTTAAGGTCAGCCTGGGCCATATAAGACCCTATCTCCAAAAACCAAACAAACACAAAACAACTCAGAGAAACTAAGCTTCTCAGCAGAGAGCTAAGAGGGTTAGCAGTCAGACATGCCAATTCTGACGTTCCCTTTCTCTGGCCTCTAGCTGGATGTTTCATTTCCTTCTCTATTTATATCTAGATAACAATGACAGGGAGGCAGAGAAATGAGCAGTTCACAATCCGTACAGATCAATCCCGGGTGGAGAAAATGATTTCCAGGGGATAAAAGACAGTAAGGAAGTAGGAGAGGAGAAGCAAGGGTGGGAATGGGGTGTGCGTGGAAGCAGGACAGAGACTGGGCTTATACATGGGGTGTGCGTGGAAGCAGGACAGATGTCTTCACAGGCGAAATAGTGTGAGTGGTGAAGGGCAGCCAAAGTGGGGAAAACATCTGTGTACAAAACTTTTAGCCACCGAGAGGACACAGTCACGAGGGTGGCAGTTGGTAGCCATAAGAATGGCAGAAACGGGCTGGTGAGATGGCTCAGTGGGTAAGAGCACCCGACTGCTCTTCCGAAGGTCAGGAGTTCAAATCCCAGCAACCACATGGTGGCTCACAACCATCCGTAACGAGATCTGACTCCCTCTTCTGGAGTGTCTGAGGACAGCTGCAGTGTACTTACATATAATAAATAAATAAATAAATAAATCAAAAAAAAAAAAAAAAAAAAAAAAGAATGGCAGAAACATGGGCTGGTGACATGGCTCAGGGGTTAAAGTGCTCGCTCCACAAATCTGAGAACCTGACTTGACATCACCAGAAACCTGTGTAAATGGTGGATAGAGGCCAGGTCGACTGAGCAGCCTCCCGTGATTCTGGTCCCCAGAGACCTGGCAAGAATCCAAAACTAATGGTAGCACTGAGTGCTGGGTTTGACTGAGAGAGCCTGCCTCACTTGTAAGCAGGAAGAGTGATCCAGGATGAATCCTGACATTGACTTTGGGCCTCCACATGCACCCCCACACAATGTGCACATGCACCAACATACATGTCCATACATTCAAAACTATGTATATGCCATACACTCTACCACTGAGTTGTATCCCCAAACCTCCTTTTATTTTTCATTCTGAAAATTAAGTCTTGCTATGTTGCCCAGACTGGCCTCAAATTCATTCTGTAGCCCAGGTGGCAATCGTTGGCTTGGTGACCCTCCTGCCACCCAATCTTTCCAGTGAGTGGGATCACAGCACAGGCCTGTGCCAGGCGCAACACTTTAGACATTTTGAAGACGTCACAGAGAGTAGGACATAGATATTCAGAATAAAACCTCCACTTGGGGGCTAGAGAGATGGCTCAGCAATTAAAATTACTAGCTTCTCTTCCAGTGGATGCAGGATCAATTCTCAGTACGCAAGTTGCAGCCCACAACAGTCTAGTAATTCCAGTCCCAGGGGATCAGATGCCCTCTTCTGACCTCCTCCAGCACCAGGCATGCACATGGTATACCAACATCCACACACAGGCCAAACACCCAAACTCATATAATAAAATTAAAAGCCAATACAAACATACAAAAACAAAAAACAAAACAAAACACACCCACCCCTCCAGATAGAGTTTCAGGATTTTTTTTTAAATTTAATTTTAGGCCCTGAAACAAACCAACCCCCAGTCTCAGCTGATTTTGGAAGGGAAAGGGAATCTCAGCTGGATTAGAACTCTAACACGGTGGATGTTAAGTCTGAAACCTAACCCTTTCCGTTGGTTTCTGAGTAGGAAAGAACCAAGCATTGTGCCTTCTGTGCAGGAGGTAGGTATCTGCTGGCCTCTAGGGTGCAAACACCATGGAGGGTAAAGGACAGTGAGTGCACCCCTGCCGGCAGCCGGCTTGTGGCTCCATCAGACCCACCCTCCCCTCAGCTGACTCTGTCCGTGCATCCCACTGTGCAGCTTTCAGCCACGCCTCTGTCTCCAGCCTGTCACTGTTGCATGCTGAAGTGCTTATCTGCAGCTTTGTCTTCATTCCACTTGTGCTTGCAATAAAATCTCGTCTGCTGACTTCTGCCATCCACCCACCCACCCATAGAAGACATTCCATAACAACTCCAAGCCAATTTCTAAGAGTTCCCTAAGCCCTATGGCTCCTGATACTATGCGTAGATAGACTGGGATAACTCATGTTCTGGGCTGGGAACATGATCGGTAGTTGGTAGAGTGCTTGTCTAGCATTCACAAGTACTGGATTTAATCTCCAATGTGGCAAAACCTGGGCAGGGTTGCTGTTACAGTTTGTATATGCTCAGCCCAGGGTATGGAACTATTAGAAGGTGTGGCCCTGTTGGAGTAGGTGTGGTCTTATTGGAGTAGGTGTGTCACTGTGGGTGTGAGCTTTAAGACTGGCCTGGAAGCCAGTGTTCTGCTAGCAGCCTTCAGATGAAGATGTACAACTCTTAGCTCCTCTTGCACCATGCCTACCTGGAATCTGCCATGTTCTCACCTTGATGATACTGGACTGAACCTCTGAACCTATAAGCCAGCCCCAAATATATGTTGTGCTTTATAAGACTTGTCTTGGTCATGGTGTCTGTTCACAGCAGTAAAACCCTAACTAAGACATGCTGTAACCCTAGCATTAGAAAAGTCAAGACAGTAGGATTAGAGAGTTCAAAGACATCCTTTGCTACATGGCAAGTTTGAACATGAAGTCAGCATAGGTTACAAGAGACCCTTCCAGAAAAAGAACAGAGAAGGAGGAGGAGGAGGAGGAGGAGGAGGAGGAGGAGGAGGAGGAGGAGGAGGATCAGTAGGTTCAGAAGAAATAAAAGGAAAAGCAAGCAGTAAAAGGCCTATGGTTTGGATTCAACAGACATCTGTGCAGGCTTCGCTGTTTCACACAAGCTCTTTTGAGCTTGGGAGCCTCAAAAGAGTAGCTGCTTCATTGGGAGAGATGGCGCTGCTTCATTGGGAGGGATGGCGCAGCTTTTAAGAGCTTGCATTGCTCTTGACTAGGATTCACATTTGATCCCTAGCATCCACGTTGGGCTGCTCATAACTGCCTGTAACTCCAGCTCCAGGGGATCCAACTCCTCCTACCTCTGCAGGCTCCTGCACCCACATGCACATACTCATACATGTTCATAGTCTTTAAAAAATGATGAAATAATAAATATTTTTTAAAAGAGTTGATAACTTTTCAATCCAAATAAAGAAGTTTGCTTAATAATCAACACCCCATGATTCATGTGAAGAAACCATCTGGCTTTATTAGGATGAAAATGGAGAGGTGGGCTGGGCCATATCAGGGCTCTTTACTGACTGCAGCCAAGGATGCTGTTCACCTTCTGAGGCTGAGGCAGACTCTTGGCTGCATTCAGTTTGTCTATACTGCTATAGCAGTACAAATTGGGCCCATGGATAAAGTACAAGCTGGAACCATTGGAAGAACATGTGTTGGGGCCAAGAGACTTGTCCAAACACAGGGCCCCATCAACTTTCTCATGGGGCCAGGAAACCTCTGTCCATGTTGCCTGGGCTCCTGACTTCAGGTCCAGCCACCAAAGCCGCCGTCCTGGGAAGAAGACAACAAACTTAATATAGTTTCCATATCATGCAGACCTTGAATTAGCTCTTCTTATGCCCTCCTGGTCATCTATGCCGTGAAAAGTTAAAAGAACAAGACATCCCTTAGTACCCAAAAGCACCTCACCTGATGAGACATAGAGCCTGGAAGAACCAGGGCAGGAAAAGGCTGCATCTATGGTCTCAAGGCTGATCCCAGGAGGGCTCCCAAGTTCCTTCTCCAGCCGCTTTGGATAACCACTTACTAGGTTATTGCCTCCCTTTGTCAGGAAGACATACACTTGAGTGCCCTGGGGAACAAAGGAGAGTAATCAACATAGACCTGTATAGCCTTGTCCCTGTTTCCATCTTAAGCCTTTCTCCCAATACATACCTGGATCAGATAGACTTTATCATCCCAGGAAAAGGCAGCATCTACTGTTGAAGGACCCTGAGGCCAGTGATGAGCAATGGGCCAGCTATGCCATCCATCACGGCTGGAGTCCAGACGCCAGTAGTGGGAGCCTGTGGGATGTTAGAGGTTGTGTCAGTGCTGGTGGTAAAGGCTTTCGTAGTGAAGGGACGGACAATGGATGCAGGTTTGAGTCATGAGAGGGATGGAATGCATCCAGAGGCCCAGAAGGAAGAGGTAGAATGAGTGGAAAGCCATTGGTGTTGGGGCCAGCAGGGGCCTGATAGAGAAGGGATCGTGCCAAAGAACAGACCAGGCTCCTGCAACTGTGGTGCTGGGTGTAAGGCATATGCATATATGTGTATGGAGGAGGACTCATACAGTCATGTATGTGTGCAGAGGACACAGGAGGACGTCAGCTGTCCTGTTCTATCATCCTCTGCCCCATTCGCTCCCTGACTCTAGAGCTAGGCTGGCAGCCAGCAAGCCCCAACGATCCTCCCGTCTCTGTTCCCCAACAGTGATGTGGTTGCAGGTGTACATCCTGGTTTATCTGGCTTTTTACACGGATCCTGCAGAATCCCAACTCAGTCCCTCACACTTGAGCAGCTAGCACGCTAACTCACTGAACCATCTCTCCAACTTCTTTTATTACGATAATAACTTACAAAAAGAATTAAGACTCTGAGCTGGAGAGATGGCTCAGTGGTTAAGAGCACTGACTGCTCTCCCAGAGATCCTGAGCTCAATTCCCAGGGACCACATGGTGGCTCACAACCATCAGTAATGGGATTTGATGCTCTCTTCTGGAGTGTCTGAAGACAGCTACAGTGTACTCATATACCTAAAATAAATAAATAAATCTTAGAAATAATTAAGACTCCCATTTACCTCCCTTTCCTTCATTGCTCTGTAGTTATACTTTTGTTTCTATCCTCCACTGAAATTGTTCCTATCGAGGTGAGCACTATCCTCCAAATCTAATGATTAGTTTCTACCTCCAGGCTCTCAGTAGCATTCGATTGGCCACCACTCATTTTCCCTTTAAGACAGGGTCTCAGGTCTCTTGTATGCTATAGAGCCGTGGGTGGCCTTCAGGAAACTTCATGATCCTTGTGCTTTCACCTGCCATGGCCAATTTATATGGTGCTAGGGATCTAGTCCAGATCTTTGTGCATGGTAAGCAATCTCTACCGGCTGAGCGACAACCCTAACTATTCTGTCTACATTAAACTTTAAAAAAAAAAATCTTGGCTTATATGATCCTAGACTCATCCAATTCAGTAGATATCTTTGTGACCATCCTCTTTGGTCTTATATCTAAAGGATCAGAGTCCCTATTTTGTCCTCTCTAAATGCCCTTAACTCCCTTGGTATTCTCACAAATATGCAAAGGACACCTGTGAACTCTTTGTCTCAGACTGACTTCTCCTTTGAACTTTAGGCTCAAATTCAATTGTCTTTCTGACGCATTCATTAGGTCCTATTTGGTACCCCAAACCTAGCAAGTTCCAATTGGTCTCTGCTTTCTCTCTCTCTCTCTCTCTCTCTCTCTCTCTCTCTCTCTCTCTCTCTCTCTCACACACACACACACACACACACACACACACACACACTTACTTTGTCTGTGGTTCTCCCCAGTGATCCTACACACTTACTATAGACTCATAATCTCTGACTCTTACATGTTTTAATTATGACATATAATCAGCTCAGATCTGCATTGTCACAGCATCTATGTTTTATTGCAGCTGTATGTTTTCATTAAGGTGTGCATCATGCTGAGCTACATTCCATGTAGTTGCATATTTTTCACTAGCACTTGTTAATCACAACATATCATATTTGCTTAGTCATTACGAACTAAAAAGGTATTTCTATTTTTCTGTGCCCTTGCCATTTAGACCACTTTTGTTGCATGTATCTCAGGGTGAACGTGATGTGATTGTCCCCTCCCCATTTTGGGGATGTCCTCAGTGTAGAGAGTGTGGTCACCTCCAGCCTGAGGAGTTATATGTCTCTAGATATCAGGAGATGGCTTTTACCAACCGATTACAAAGGTCAAGGTTGGGTCTCTTCCTTGGACTCTCTTTGAAGGGACATCGTAAGGGTCTAGAATACTCAGTTTCTTTTCTGTTTCTTAGCATTGAGGACATCTCATCCCCAAGTGACACCAAGCCCAGAGACCTGGATGTAAGAACTAAGTACCTTGGAAAAATGGGGTTCCTGAAATAAATTAATGGAATCCAATATACTCAAAAAAGGCATGTGTACTAGCAAATGACACAAAGAGGCACAGAGTCACAGGGAGATCCAGAAGCAAGCAAGAACCAGGAGTCTCAGTGAGATGCGCAACAACAAGGGATGCAAGCAGGCATGGACACACAGAGCTCCAGAGAGCAAGTGACAGTCAGAGGACTCAGCAGAGCAGGAGAAACATGAGAAGTTACTATGGGTAGAGAGGTCCCACAGAATACACAGACAGGGGTGTAGATGACACTGAGAAGCAGACAGGTAAAAGACATGGAAGGAAGGCCTGGATGATGAGAGATAAGGTTGGACTATGAACCTGAGGAGATGAGGGATGGTATGTGGAGGAGAGATACAAAGGGGCAAATGATAGGATGTGGTGATGAAAGTGGAGAAGCTATGTCTGAAAGGACAGACATAAGTAAAAGAGACGGGGTGGGGGGGGGTAGACATGGGGATCTGAGGTCAGCCTCTCACCAGTGAAGGCATAGGTGGCACCGCGATGGTCAGACAGCAGTGCAGTCAGGCCAGGATCTGGGCTACAACGTGAATGCATAGGATGGGTGCTATTTCCATGAGCAGTTCCATTTCTGGGTCTACCATGGCCTGGAAGAGAAACAGGTCATGGGAACATGAACACACACATACACACACACACACACACACACACACACACACACACACACACATACACACACACACACTGGGTAGGAGGAATGTGGGCTTCTCCTGTTTGAGGGTAATGGGAAGAGTCACACCTCAGATGCTGGAGCACAGAGTTAAGGTGGGAGATGAGCATATGAGACCAACAAGCTCAGACAGCACAGATAAATTCCAGTGGATCCCAGGGGCTGGGGATTTCTTACCTCTGCCAGGGCAGGATACGAAGTAGTCACGGGCATCCAGAGGGTATCTGGGAGGCACCTCTCCTGTGACAGGGTTGAATCGCAGGAACTTGTTACCCTGGAAGCAGTAGTAGCGTTCAAGCCACCTCAAGGCCGCAGTGCAATTCCCAACAGTTGACCAGGAACGTTCCTTTTGGGTTCTTGTGGCAAAGTCCCAGAACCACTTGCGGTTACCTATGGCCAAGAAATCAAAAATCCTTCGGTGAAGCTGGGTTATGCACACCTTGGGCTTGCACTGGGGCCCAGGGATAGGTTGGTATAGCAGATAACTACATGGAGCAAAGAAGCATAGTTAGCAGTTGAATAAATGGATCAAAAATCAAAAGCCTGCAGCAAGGTGCACATGACCAACCCAGTGATATGAAGAGTTGGGGAAAGTCAGAGAAAGAGGAAACGAACTGAAATCTGAGGTGGGCATTATACGGTAGACAAGAAAGGAAGCCAAAGACAAATTTGGTAAGCAGGGAATAGTGTGGAGTTTCTGGAGCCAATGTCAGGGGTGTGGGAAGGTCAATAGAGATTTGGTCTTGGTGAGACCATAAGGCCAAGCAAGGAACACAAGTCTGTCCCAGGGCATGAGTAATAAAGGAGAATGAGAGCGGGTCCCTTCATTAAGATGACGTCTACTCCTTAGTCCATTTGACCTCTAGCCTGTAACTGACGGTCCTATCTTCTTTTCCTATAAAGCCAACAGTGGCTCTTCGGCCATCACCATGAGCACCATGACTCCATCTGTGTGCTTGGTTTCCTGTGTGTGCACACCTTGGAAGAAAAGGACGCCTTCACTCTGGCACTCTCCACGGTGGCATTCCACAGCTGCGTCTG